>NC_051162.1:30946718-31075656 GCF_013339745.2 Dermacentor silvarum
GCGCCAAGTAGTCCGGCAGCGTTTGACAGTGCTTTTGGTTGCTCGCAACAGACGCTGAATCGACGCAACTTCCACGTGCCACGATTTCGCGTTTGCCCAGACGCGGAAGGGAAAAGCCGCAAAATGAGTAAACTTTTACACTCAGTGGTGGGTTCTGTCTTATTTAACTGTTGCTAGTAAGCTGTTTGTTTACTCTTCGCCAACATAAACCAACGTGGATTAAAATGCGGGACTCTTTTCAGAAGCACCCTCACTTGCGAGCGCTTTGCCTCCGTAGCTTTCCCTTCATTGCCACAGAAAGTTGTCCGCGAGTAAAGAAGGATTGTTCGAAGTGAAACTGTGTGGAAACACGACTGCTTCTAACTTTTTAATACAAACATACACACTTACTGCAGTCAATAAAAAGTTAATTATTCAATTTTAGTCAATTCGGCTGCTGACTAGCAATAATTATCATCTCACTTTGTGTCCCCCTGGCCACATAACTTATTTGCGCAGGTGGTTTTCACGTGCCTCCCAGTGCCTCATTTTAAGAAAACCATAAAGCTTAATTTTGAACACCCGGTATATCTAGCCTGTATTGTTTCTTAAAATAAAATTTGGGATGATCTGTCGCAGGTTCGTTATAAACGTGTAAGCACGGGTCCATCTTTGGAGTTCTGTTGGGACACCTTGATTTCCTTAAGAAGACTCCTTGTGTTCGGCTGAGACACCTTCGTTTGCTTTGGAGCAACGCTCCGCTCCAACGCGGCAACCACTACGCTGGTTGTTTACGATATGCGAATTACCGCGTATGAAGACTCACGACGGTACCTACAGGAAGAACGATGTGGCGTTGTAGCCATGAGCGCGAGCCAGCTGGCCTCTTGATATTTTCTTTCCCACGCGACGTCATCCTTTTACACAAGGCGCGCATCTTCTCCCGTTTCTCTAACCACGCGACGCCATCCTATGCCCGCGCAATTCCTTTCTCTATGCCCGCGCGCTGGCGTTGGCCGCTGACGTCATGCTTCCCCATTTCGCAGCCGCTGCTCGAGGTTTCGCCCCGCTCCGCGAGCACGGCCACTCAGATAAACGGATCTGGCGGCTTTGAGCCCCCTATGCTTAATGTATGACAATACAGCTGCGAAATTACAATGAAAAACTTGTAGCATACGAACGGTATTGTGCTCGTACTGGATATTGTCAACGTGTAACTGTGATCACAATTGGTGCTACAGTTAAAAAATATCGCCTATGCGTAGTCCTTAGTTTAGCTGTTAGTTGTTATTATTTATATATGAACACTTCAGCGAGAGAGATCTTTCATTAAGCAGGTTGGTCGCGGAACCGATGACAGCCAATGAGGCAACCGTTGACACCCCAATGGGGAACTAAGTTGATCAGGCGCGAAGGCGCTCGCGCAGACATCGGCATGCTTGGCAAAAGGGACGTCCCCTTGTTCATTCGACGCCACCGACGGTACGAGTAAGGCACGGCCGGCGCCAGGAGGTCCAAGGTGTGCATGAGAAAAAATAACTACGACAATCTCGCGACACCACACCCCTACAGAATACAACTAAGCTTGTGAGCGAGCTAGCTTTACTTCTACATGGCTGTTACCACTGGTACTCGCGAAAAATAATTTTGAAGAATGCTGGTGGCCATATTTTTGCGACATGGCCATCCCCCTGTCAGCGAGGGGGCGATCCAGAAATCTGAGGGGGGGGGGGTCAGGACATCCGGACATCCCCCCTGGATCCGCGCCTGGGTGCCGTCCTCGTTCAACTTCATCATGGGCGCCAGCACGTCGTTGCGTACGCAAGTCGGACACTGACGCGAGCGGAGCGAAATTACACTGTCACCGAATTGGAATGCCTGGCAGTAGTCCTTCGCCATCCAGAAATTTCGGCCATATCTGTACGGTCGCCATTTCAAGATAGTCACGGATCATCATTCCCTTTGTTGGCTTGTTGGACTGCGGGATCCTTCTGGACGGCTGGCGCGCTGGGCGTTACGCCTTCAAGAATACAACTTTTCTCTCGCCTACAAGAGCGGTCGGTGTCATACCGATGCCGACTGCTTGTCTCGTCTCCCGTCGCCACACACCACCGCTAACGACGACGACTTCGACGACTACCTTGCCAGCATTACCAAGTTTCCTGACGTCAGTACCTTTAAATGTCAACAACATCGCGATCCTACACTGATACCCCTATTGGAGGCTGCCCGCACGTCAGGTCAGACCACGCCGTTCAAGCTGTGTGACGGCCTGCTTTATAAAAAGAATTACTCTGCTGACGGCGCTTCGTTGCTGCTAGTCGTTCCCCAACGCCTACGTACTGCGATTCTTCGCGCCATGCATGACGACATCACGTCGGGTCACCTGGGATTTGCCCGGACGCTTCATCGATTACGCCAGCGCTTTTATTGGCCGAAGTTTTGGAAGAGCACAAGACAGTACATTGCCAGTTGTCCAGGTTGCCATTGTCATAAGAAGCAGGCGTCGCCTCCTGCAGGCTTTTTGAAACCAGTGAAACCCCCTACTTCACAATTTGAAAAAGTTGGTATCGACTTGCTCGGCCCCCTTCCCAAGAGCTCTACCGGCCGTCGCTGCATTATTGTGTGCGTCGACTACTTGACACGCTATACTGAGACTGCGGCGCTTACCTCTGCTACCGCCGCCGACGCGTCGTGCTTTCTGCTTCATTCTGTCATCCTACGCCACGGCGCTCCACGTGTTGTTATAAGTGACCGCGAGCGGCACTTCACCGCCGACGTTGTTGAAGATCTGCTGCGCCTTTGCGGTTCTACTTATCGCCATTCAACACCATACCATCCACAAACCAATGGCCTGACCGAACGCACGAATCGGACTCTCACCAACATGTTGTCACTCTACGTCTCAGCTGATCACAACAATTGGGATGCTGAGATGCCCTTCGTCACGTACGCATACAATACTGCCAAGCATGAAGTAACCGGGTATGCGCCTTTCTATCTGTTGTACGCTCGCAGTCCCCAAACTTTCTTGAATACAATTTTGTCGTTCACACTCAACGAAGACACATTCATTGGACGGATATTGTGTCGTGCCGAAGAAGCGCGTCGGCTTGCTCGCCTAAGAACCATCTCCTCGCAAGTTTCAACCATGGCACGCTATGACGCCCGGCATATACCTGTCACTTTCGCTTCGGGCGATCACGTTTTACTGTGGACACCTGTACGGAAGAAAGGCTTGTATCGCAAATTTATCGCAACGTACAGCGGTCCATTCGTGATACTCAACCGATTAAGTGACGCCAACTACGTCATAGCAAAACTGACCTCCAATAATCGCCGGTCGCGGAAGACACAAGTGGTTCATGTGGCCCACCTGAAGCCCTACCATCATAGGGTTCCCGAATCGAGAGCTACCAACCAAGTAGATCCTTAACTCGCTTGGCGAGCTTCGTCTGTGCCGGAGGAACATGTTACGCTGCACGCCGGAGCCGAAGAAGAGGAGATGGAAGAAGTGCACGCGGTGTAGAGCAATGCCTGACTGCCTGCGATCTCGTCTCTACGCCCCCTCGATCACCTTGTAAATAAACCCATCTCACCCGCAACAGTATATATATATATATATATATATATATGTATATAGATATACCCTGTAAAATTGGAATATAGGTCCAACGTTTTTTTTTTCAACTGCGGCTAAAAGTTGGCCAACGTCTGAAATACCAGCGTTTTTAAAATTGCTTTAGAATTCAAGTTTGGAGGTCGATTTATATTCCGGTTACGGTATGTACGAGACGCATAATAACAAAGATGGGACACTAACGTAATAGTACAGGCACACTTGTACATGGATGCGTTCAGCATGCTTTTGGAGGTGGTTATTTGTGGCATTAAATGGCCCTATGTGTTATGGGGCGCACTCCCCATGCCACCGTGCCTTCGCCGTACGCGCGAGCCAACCGGAACTGTGAGCGCCACTTCCTCAACGACCAGTTCGCAGCCTCATGCAGCGTCTGCGCTGCCTCTGGTCGCAGTGTGTGAGACCAGAGGCGCACCGTCTCATACGACAGTTCCTGCGTCTTCGACGAGAGGTTCGACGCCTCCAACGAAAGCGTGTGAGTCTACCGCCAGTGACGCAGCGTCTCAAAGAGAGCGTCTGAAAACGATCCGTCACAAGGGAAGAATACGAAAATGGCCCACTTGCCAACGTGTGGTACCGAACGGTATGCCACCATGCAGCTCTACCGTTTTGTTTGACTACACTATCATCGGGGTCGGCTCACTAAACGATCAGACACAAGACATTGCAGTTAGCTCTAAAAGAATGCTACGCAAATTAAAATACTGCCCACCATTCGGAATGCGACAAGTACCGCAATGCGGCGAGGACAGGGACACATGATTATAGGAAAAGATGGAGCCTGCGCTCCTCGAAGGCTATCACTTTAGGCGAAGTGAAAGGCGTATCAGCATCCCTTTATTGTTTCTGCTTCAGAAGAAATTGCTTTTAGATTACTGCCGTAGCTCACGTTCATCGAATCATTTATAGCACCGTGTGACGGTGATCAGATATGCTGCATATTATTGAATTATTCTGTTTTTTTTTTCTTGCATGACATTTTCGATTGTTTGATGGTAGGCTACGTTTGAAAAAAATTAAAGGGCGGTCAGCTTCGCCTTTAAGAGTGGAAGGCGATAGCATTCAAAGTTCCTTGAATGCTTGTCAGGCTTCCCGACAGCAGCAGCTTTCTGTTTAAGCGAAGCTTTATAGGCTCACAAATTTCGGCGGTGGTGGTGGCGGCCTGGTGTCACGCTGAAAAGTGGGCGGATCCTGGTGATAGTCCGCAAAGGGTCCAAGCTCAATGGCACATACCCCAGTCATGTGAGCCAATTCTGGTGATGTGCAGAAAGGGTCCAAGCTCAATGACACAAATGCCTGTGGCCTCGGGAACCTGTAATGCGCCCTTCAGCTACCCTTGTCACAAGTGGGACCCAAAGAGGCAAAATAACCAGCCTTTCCCTTTCGATAAAATGAGGGTAAGCGAAGCTTGTCTTCCGATTATAGCGTGAGAGTTTCCGAAGCCCTGGCGAAACGTCAGCAAAGAGCCGCGGACCCCGAGGTGCGGGAGCGCGATGTTGAGGCCGAACGTCAGCGAAGAGCAGCCGACCCTCAGTTTCGGGAAACCGACGCGGAACGCCTGCGGCAGTGTCGTATTGCCGCAAGTTTCGTTTACCCCCATTTTCTCCATAGGGGAAGGGCTCTGAATTTTTTCTCCACCTTCGCCTTTGCGCGCCGCTGCCGAGGAGGCCAGCGCCATTTGGGTGGTGTTTTTGCAAGTAACCTACCCGGGCGCGCCGCTGTTGGTAGGGTGTAAATGCTGGAAAGGAGGTTTGTGTTTGAGTTTTCTGATAACAATAATGTTTTCTGACGGATTTTACTTTGACAAATTCAATTAGTTCACTAACGTTTCTACGCCACGTGGGGAGCCTGCGTGCACGGGGTGTGGTTTGGGATGTTTTTCTGAGCCGCGAGCGCCACACGCCGACGTCGGATTTTATGCCACACGGGGCCCTAAACGCTATCGTGTTAAAGTTTATGTGTTTCGTTAAGAAACTTCATTTTCTATGAAGTTTTGATTCACAGCATCAGAGCGCCAGTGGGGACCGAATAGAGAACAGAGCGCTGAATTTCCATCGTCGTTATTAACATTTTCTTGGCTCCTCTCCCCCTCGTGTTCTTGCGCTGTTGATCAAAATTTAAAGCCGTGTTTTACAAACAAGCCCAATCTTATACCCTTCTTATTTCAGTGGTCATTGTCGCACGTCTTCATATTCTGTATTCCTGTCCTAGTGATTTAGTGCTCTCAGTTATGAGCAACCAAATAGTTCAAAACAATATTCATATTGCCTTACCTGTCCATAGCGCTCTTTGTTCTTCAATTTGCCATAATCATACATGAGAAAGTTCTTTTGTCTGTAGTTCTGCAATGAATAAGAAGACGCGTACGTTCATTTAGTCCTTTCTGTACAGGTGGGTGGCATCAAATAATTTTTTTAAATTTATATGTTACATACTACAGCATTGAGGCTAAGCAGGGTAAGGATAAAAATAGAGAGACACAGCAATAAAAAGTAAATATAAACATGTTAGAAATACAAGCAAACCGACTTACTAGGTATATTACGCAGTCTAGACAATTCCAACGAATGGTGCCTGGAAAAAGGTAATTTGTAAAGATGACGTGTTCTCGCTTCTCAGAAACTAAGGTATGTGGTGCTTTAGTTATTCTTGCGATAACAGTCATATGGACACTCCTAGTGCATTTCTTCCCTCACCATCGTCGTCGCCGTGAAGTTCCGTATAAAGTCGAATGGAGATAAAATCGTCGCCGCGCGCCGTATGCTGTATGTGCGAGTGAAAGCGTGCGAGGGTTAGCCGGCGATCGCGGCACAATCTCGCGCACGCAAGGGCAGGAAGCGAGGAGGAAGCGCACCGCCTGCCGTTGCGCGCAATACTCCGGGGGGAGTATTGGGAGGGGGGCATCCTACTCCGAGCGGCCCGAGCGGCCGCGCGCGCCCGCCGGGGCCGCACGGATAACGAAGGTGGGGCGCGTTCTACGCTGCGCGGGCCCGCCCGGGCCGCTGTATCTTGAAAGTCATCTGCGGCAGGGACAGAGTCGGCCCTGCGCTGTGTTTTCGCGTCTAAGTTGATGCGTGCGGTAGCACGAAGGTCTAATCGCTCACAGCTGCGCTTACTCACTCCAGCGTTTTGACGAGTTTTCGTGGTCATCGAGTGGGATGTGTTCATGTTTGCTTGTTGGCGCGTGACACCATGTTTGTTAGTTTAGTTAGTATGCTTATGTTTACAACAATAAAACTATCGTTACTTCATATGGCTCTCCACTAATTTTCTATCGCAATCGATGCTTCGCCTTTCGGGCGATACTGCGACTTTTCTTTATTACAGCAGAGATTTCTTTGCCTACCGTCACAGATTGTGCGCGACTGCTGTTGCTGGTGGCGTCGGTCGTTGTAGACTAACCTGTTATTTCAATAGCGCGTTACGTTAAACGGATTGTTTCATTTGCTTGATTTTCTTTGATTTCGTCATTCAATGTGGGCTTGTCGGTACGTGCCCATTTCTTGCCAATACAAGAGAATGGGTGCGTTCATAATGTGCCGTCGTACATCTCTGTGCATAAACCTGCCATGGCCATTCTTCCCTCGCCAGCCATCATACATCGCCTGTGTCATAGTGGCAACTCTCCGTAGACGTCTCACAACGTGCGTCCACCTTATTTAGTGTTTGCATTCCCGTACAGTTTGTGAGAAGATCAGTGCGTATAGCACCAGAACAAAAAAAAAAAAAAAAAAACAGGGAAAAGAGGTCGGCTTTTTCGAGACAGAAACGGTTCACGCGGTGAGGCTCCACTGGTGTCCCGTCCACTGTGGTGTAGCGGGCAACGTTGAAGGCGACCTGCTGCTGCAGGAGCGCATTACGACTAATCGCAACTGATGACCATGCCGTTCACTAAAACAGACGGATCAGCCCTCATGAGTGCCGTTGCATGGCACTCCCAACAGGAACTCTAGTGCGGTGCGCGGAAACAGTACTGACCCATGCAAAGTATAGACCCTAATTGTAACTAACATGCCAATCGACTTTTAAAGGCGTGACCGCATACGCCGCCTTCGTTTAAACGTCGCCTACACCAATTACTTTTTACACAAACTGCACGTGATGCTATTGCCACTGTGTATTGCGTGCAATGTGTGCGCACATGTAAGCCATCCTATCTGCGCCTGCAGAAGCTCGGCGTTTTATTTCGTTTCATTTCATTTCATTTATTTATGAAAGTGCCCAAGAACATATCTACGCCTTAGTATTGGTGCACTTGTGTTACACAAACAGAAAATAAAATCAACAAACAAAACAGAAAACCTCAAAGAACAGTGGTAAAATGCAACAAAAAATTAATTCCATCAATTACAGAAGTCAGATAATGAGCAAATCAAAGAGCTGAAAATATCAAGATCATAACATGAGGTATTTTGCTGAGTCACATGACGTGTTATAGCATTACAGGTGCAAGAGGAGTTCACGTAGCAACTGCTGGGATTACGGAATTTTGGCCGACGCACGCAGAATTTTACAGCTGGCAGTAACCGCGGACTGGAAAAGTGGTTGTGAATTAGGTTATACAAGAATAAGTAATCATGATATCTCGACTTATTTCTAGGGGTGTAATATTAAACTTGCGCAGTATACCCTCATAGGCATAAAATGCATGGTGTCCCAGAAATCGATCATACGGGATACGAATGAAACGTCGCTGAACACATTAAATTATAGCCACATTGGTCAAATTAATACAGTTCCATACAACATAACTAACCTCTAACTCGTTGCAGACAAAAGAAGAATACAACGTAAAATGATTCGTTTTGATTCAAATTTTTCCAATCAGCCTCCACGATTGGTGAAAACATTTTCGGGCCACTCCCAACGTAGCTTGTCTGTCATGCGACGTCACCAAAACCGCGATCGCTCCCCATCTGATATAGCGTGTACGCACTGATTAGGCATGATTATACCGCACAACAGAAAAATAATCATTCCTGATTCGACAGCTTTTCACCATTAGCCCTCTGCTACTGATCCAATGTTTTCTGGCTACGCCCACTTCGCCTGTCTGTCACGCGACCTCTCAAAACCGCGAAAATTCACCACGTCAAAGTGACGTGTACGAGAAAAAAAATGCATTATTATGCCGAACAAAACTGAAAAATTTTCGAAATAGCCACAGACTGCCCCGTTCCGTAAGGAATAGAAGATGGCTGCCTGCTAATCGCTCAGGCCCTCGCTGCTCGCACCTGCCAGTGAGCATGTATTTATTTGCGCATGATAAACCTTTTTGCGTGGCCAATAAAACTTTATCGAGCACTTTCGGCATGCATACGACATCGCCCTGCGAACACTTCCTTGATGAGGATCCGTTTTAGCGACATTCTTATCCTTCCGTTACACGCCGCCGCGATTTTCGACAAGCCACCGCAAGCTAAGTACGGCAAGCGGACCAATAGGAAAAGCCGGCAGCAGCCTCCGTTGCGTCTAGTACTCTGGGAGCACTTGTAAGTGCTCGATCCTGTGGACATGTATAGCTCCTATTCTTCATCAACCATATTTAAGCAGTTACAGTGGAACCGGTGGCCACAAGGCCCGCAGCAACGAAGAAATTATTGTCGACCGAATAACTGCTCCGAGCACGAATCGCACTTGTCCTTTGAACCCATCGTGGCATTTCAGCAGAAGAAACGGCCGTACAAGCCGCAAAGTCGGGGAAATGGGGGAACGCGGCAAGAAGGTATCCGCGCTCATTCAGTGCGCAGCATGTGTAGCGACCACATAGTACACCGTAGTCGCTAGAATCACAGCCAACTAAACAGTATTTTACCGAATTTACTATACAGTAAAAACGGGTTGGAGCGCATGCTGCAGGTATTTCCAAATCAGGACCTGGAGCTTGCTGCTGTTGTTGAAAAGTAAAGTGCACAACCATTGCCTTCCACTGGCACTAAGATGTGGGGCAGAAACATGGAGGCTAACCAAGTAGCTTGAGGATAAGTTAAGGACCGCGCAAGGAGTGATGGAACGAGAAAAAGACACGAAGAGAGCGCTGTGAATCTGAGAGGAAACAGGAGTAGGCGGTATTCTAGTTGACATTACGAGAAAAAATGAAGCTGGTCAGGCCATGTAATGCGTAGGGAACATAACCAGTGGGCAATAAAAGTTAAAAACTGGGCGCGTAGGGAAAGGAAGCGAAGCCGAGGAAGGTACAAATTAGGTCGGGCGATAAATTTCGCCAATTTGCAGGCGCAACTTGGAATACCCTAGCGCAAGGTAACTTATTGGAGATTTCTGGGAGATGCCTTCGTCTTGCAGTAGACATAGATAGAAACGGGGTGGTGGGAGAGGATGATGTTATGCTTTCCGGCCACGAACGCAGTCCTAGAGTATGCTTTAGTCCTAAAGAGCTGCTCCAGAATCGTGAACATTGGAGCAGCGCTGGTGCTGCTCTGCGTGCAATGAAGGCGCTCTTAGTCTGCCTCCGTGCAGTAGAACTATTCTCGCGCGCTTTTCAAAATGCTCCTCTTGTGGACAAAGAAGAAGAGCCATGTGCACGGGTGCTCGGTGGGTGACGTCGGTGGCGGTACGTGCGCGTGGGTTTGACGACGAACGATTGGTGTAGCCAGCTATGGAGGCTCAGGAGCTGTGGCAGCCCGTCATCTGTACTTTGCACCCGGCTACCTTGTGCTACGGTCCCGGCTCATGCCCGGGCCGTCATCGGCAGCTGTGCCTGCCTCCTGCTGTCCTTATGCCCGCGGCATCTTCCGCAACCTTAGTTAGCATTCCGTCATCCGCGCCCCAGTCCCGGCTCATATCCGAACCGTCATCGGTAGCTTTGTCTGCCTGCTGTTCAGGTCTGTCCCGGCTCGTGCCCCTGCCATTATCGGCAGTTGCGTCTGCCCCCTGGTGGCTGAGTCCGCCTCCCGCCGTCCTGCCCGTTGTGCAGGCCTGTACCCGGGCCGACAGGTTGCGGCCACGGCCCTACATGTCGAAAGAATAACTTCAGCGCGCATCAAAGAATACTTCCCTCTCTCTGTAAAAATTGCAAGAGAATAAAGTTTACAGATTCGGTGTGGAGAAACAAACATTGCATTAGGTAGTCGCGCATTCAATCTACACATAACGATTTGAATTCTTGTCAAAGTAAACAGCACAACGTATTCAGCAACAGAACGGTACCCACAATGTTAGGATCCTCTTGTGTTTCGTAACTACTAATCGTTAACGCTCAGCATATCATTTCGGTGAGAATGCTGAACTAAGTCCGAAATCGTGAAACGGATATTAAGAAATAGATGACTGATCTTCGAGACTGATTCCAGGCTCATATACCCGCGCACATATTGCACTGGGTGCTCCGTGCGTCTCAACGCCAGCAGAAACTCCGGCCATGCCGACTTAACATACTTATAAATTATATAACCTTATAAATTATATTGCAGGGACCGACAAAGTTGTTACCGTCAAACCTTATGCTGGCTCTTGCAATGTTCAAACAACGAAATATAACCCTACCAAATAAAAATAAGCTTATCACAGGTGCTGAGACAACCTGCTGTATGTCGCAGTTCGCGCTAAGTTTTTGATATTCTTGTTGTTGTTGTCCTGCGTGGTGGTGGGGCATACCCACACTGGGGAATTCGTCATGAATCGGGCGGGAATATTTGGTGTGTAAAAACAAGGGAATTAACAATTTGAACGCTGGTGCTTAGAAAATAAGATTTTCTGAGAGGGAAAAGAAGGGTAGAAAAACAAATAAATAAAAATTAAATTATTGAATTAAAGAACATTATGTCTTGGGGAGGGGGACGATCAGTCTTCCAATGGTAATCGATTAGATCCAATCAGATAATTTTAGAGTGCAAAGCAAGCATTTCTGTGGGTAAACACTATAATAGAGGCTCCAAAGATGGGATCACAGGCTCCGATAAATCTAGGCCAATATTCCTAAGCGGAATTTACAGTATTATTTCTCGCAGGCCAAGCTTCTCGAAGTGATCTTCAGTTTCTTTCTCGTCTAGCGAACAGGTTGGGCAAACGAGTTCAATGGGACTTCTTCGTTTTTATTGAAGAATAATATACGTGAACCTGAATGTCATGTGGACTTTTATCACTTTTTCAGCGAAATAACAGTCCAAGCGAGTAAATATGATGAAAAGCAACAAAACAAATTGACTACTCCCAATCTCAATTTTACAACCACTGAGCCCTGGTGGCATAAAATTCGCACACGGCAAAATTAGCTATTAAATGAGTCGCGAAAATCACTTTGCTCATGTTTTGTGCTTGAGCTGCTATTCAACTTATTTGTATTGTAAAATAAAATTATGAGGGCAGATGCTTAAGTTGTTTGGCGCTGACGACGTCCCAAAGTGAAACGAAGGGTGTTGCTGCTACTATTTATTTTCTGAGTTCGATTTTTCCGCAGAACAATTGTTGGCTTGCTCCATTCCACCTAAATATCTGGTAATTTCCTGAAGCCTGTGCTGGATTCGCGTCGAAAGCCTAATTTTTCTATTTATATTATTTATTGAACTGTGTGGGACGTTTCCTGCAATGGCGTCTATTGACACCACCAGGGCCGGAAGGGCAAAGGGGACCGGTGTAAGATTAATCTTTGTAAGCTGGCTTTTCCACGTTGTGGGTTGCAGTGAGGCCTACTCATAAAGAAAAATGCGATGCGAACGGGTCCTAATAACGCTATGGCGTTCCACTCTTCAAGCCTTAAACGTCCTCCAATATTTGTTTTATTAATTTTTCTCGTACACAATCATTTAATGACTCGATTATCCGACCGTGCGTTCTATGACTACGTGTCAGCAAGCGTTTTTGTGTGCATGTGTCTTAAGCGCCTGTACTTCTACGTTCACCCTGTAGTGTGTGTGCTTCTTTAAGCATCAAGTCGATGCTCTTCCTAGGGGAGAGAATAATGACACACGTTGCAACAGGTGCTTCAGAATTAGAAAGAAGAAAACGCGCGCCAGTCCACGCGCCATGTGCCGGCGCCTGCTTTGACGGACGCCAGCGAAGAGGCAGATGACGATCGGCCGATTCTCGCGCGGGCGCTTGAGCTTTTCGTGTGCACAATATTGGACATTTTATTTGGTCCTACCCGGTTTTTGGCCAATCCCCCGGAGGGAGTACGTGCTAGTATATCCCAAGGATCTACATCCATATCTGCTCGGTCGGCGGTGGAAGACCCGGGCTCTACAATTAGACTTATGGCGAATTCCATTGGGAGAACAGGAGCACTCAAAAGCACGCTGAAAGTGCTCGCTCCAGAGGCGACTTGTTTCAGTGGTCGAACAGGAGTGGGAGAGCCGTCATCCAGTGGTAGAACAAGAGCAGTTTCGTTGCGCCGAGAGCAGCCGGGAGCAGTCCGGACTGCTCTCGCCTGAAAAGCGGAGTACGGAGAAAGTCACGCGGCTTAAACCGTCATATCCTCCTTATTTGTTTATATTTTGCTTCAGCCGGCGCGCGCGGCGGCAATGGCAGCAGCCAAGCGTAGCTGGTGTTTTGGCACCGCTGTTTTTGACGTCGGTGACACGAGCGAGCTTTGCAGCGATTTAGCGACAGATCCTGGCAATTCTAGTCCGCCTTGATTCTCGTTCGATGAGCGGGGGACAACGGCAGCAAAGCGTCTTCGCCTTGCTGAAGCGCTTGAGACGCTCGACGGTGACAGCAGCGAAAGCTGCTGGAGCTCAACTTCAGATTCAAGTTGCAGTTTCAGATGATCTTCGCAGGCGGAAACCTTGTGGATGCGTCGGCGCTGCACAAAAGTATGTAGTACGTGGCCGCAAACGGTGACAGCGTTACGCCCGACAGATTACAAGACGATCACGCGTGTTTTGCCGCTCTCCTGCTGAGAATAGTGGGACGGCGATTGCTTTAGTCACGTGGTACATTTCTCCTCACACGTCCCCCTCCCACCTGCTCTCCGAATGTACGCCGTATTCCAGTGGCGGGTCGAGTGTCCCTGCTCTCACTGCGCTGTCACCCGACTCCGCACTGCGCGGCGCCCTGCTCCTGTTCTCCCAATATAATTCGCCATTAGGGTCGCCTGTTTCCCAGAAAGTGAAAAAAGTTGCTGCCGCTGCTGCTTCTGCTGCTGCTGCAGTTGGTGCTCCGTTGGTGCAGCAGCAGCAGCAGCGGCGGCGGCGGCGGCGGCGGCAGCAGCAGCGGCAGCAGCAGCAGCAGCGGCAGCAGCAGCAGCAGCGGCAGCAGCGGCAGCAGCGGCAGCGGCGGCAGCAGCAGCAGCAGCAGCAGCAGCAGCAGCAGCAGCAGCAGCAGCAGCAGCAGCAGCAGCAGCAGCAGCAGCAGCAGCAGCAAATATTCAACAATGGTTTCCAATTAATGTCCGAGACATGGTACACGGCTGAAGCAGCCGACTGCAAAGGTGCAGTTCATATGTCTAAACTATTCATGCGGCAATAGAAAGTTTTAGAATAGGCGCCCCAGAGAAATAGCGTCGAAGTCACCGCGCATGCGCGAGACGCAAACTGCGTTTGGGTTTTGCGTCGGGCACGCTACTTCACTGATTTCGGGAGCCCCAAAAGCTTTGCCTCAACAAACGTGGCGACACCCACCGATGCGTCGGCTCTAACCAAGCACTAAACTGGGCTTGATTCGTGGTAGCGCATGAAGTTCGTAAGCTAGGAGAAGTAACAGCGGCTATCGCTGCATGCGTAATGAAGATTGATTCATTAGACGCCGCTGATTCCGAAGTCGTTTGTCGATTGCATGGTTCGTATGCCTAATGTGGATTAGCTTGGCTGGTGAAGACACGTAAGGATGGTTACTCAAAATTGAGCGCAACAAATCGCTTGCTGCTCACGGAATTACCTCTAAATTGTAATCAAATGCAAGAACACGAAAGTCAAAATTACTCGTCTTAACATAAAATAGTATAGTTTATTTTATTATTTATAATAGTTTTTCTTTGACACCGCGGCGGCGCTATCCGCAAACGCAAAGCCCTATTCTAAATCTTTTCACTTCTGCATGCCCCAACACTAACACCCGCAGAGCTCTTCGGGGCCCCAAATTTTTGAAGCCCCTATTCTAAAACTCTCTACTATGTCACCTTTTTTTCTAAATTTCACAGGGAACTCCTAGTCTGTACGACTAAGTCTGCAGCAAATATGTAGTTAGAGTTACCGGGGCTCTGATTTTTACAGCGTAAGCTGTTATGGGCTCATTCCAATAGCCGTTTCGGGTCGCGATGATGCCACCGCCGGCGGCTCCCGCCGCGTAACCGTTATCGCCGGAAGCGCGAACAAAGTACCCGATTCCCGCCGGCATCGAACGCGCGCCCGCTGCGTAGGAGCCGCATTCTCTACCACTGAGCCACGCAAGCGCTTGCTATCGGGGCGCGGAAAATACCCTTAGGGAGACGACTCGAGCCTCCGCCAGTATGGTAGCGCCATCTAGGTAAGATACCTGCAAACGCAGCGCGCGCAGGCGCAGACGACGATATGCGATTCAGACGCGGCACGCAATCAACCTGCTCCCGAGCTGCCGAGCCTCCGCCAGTGTGGTGACGCCATCTAGTTAAGATGCCTGCAAACGCGGCGCGCCCGACATGTAAGTTGCAGTTGCAAGGCTTGATCGGGTTCAGCAGACTGCTGTGCAGAGAGCATTACAAGCCGCAGCTCGCCGTCGACGCCAGGCGGACAGTTCAGATCGTTCTCGTCAAAACGAGGCGAACAGTCTGCCGCGAAGACCCTGTTGTGCGTGGTGCCCAAATTGAAGCTACTCTTGAGGCGCTCCACCAGCTTACGCTGTCACTGTGCTGCGTGTGCCGCGCAGGCCTGTGACATTTTTAGGTTTGTCTTTGCGTATGTTTTACGCCGTTTCAGCAATTTGTTGCAAAGGTTAATTACTTATACAGGAATCGAAAGATCGGATCTATATCACAGCAAATTGTTCATGATATAGCGGAAAGGCAATTTAATTGTCAAAGTGAAAAAAGAGATCGAAACGGCCGGAATGTATGTATTACAACATTGGTACACCTTAAAGCTCTAAGTATTGGATTATTTCTCGATGATGCAGAGTTGTTCTTTCAACGCCATTCAATGCTCTTAATTCATCAGAAGATATCATGGCCGCGCTTCTGGGCTAAAGCTGCAAGGACATAACTTGAGGGACCCCACAGCCCGATACAGGGAAACGTTAAAGAGAGGGAGGTTGTTCATTATATTAAAAAACACTTTTCACACGAAATACACCTAATGAAATTCAGAACACTATGCATATCTTGTTGATTGTACTGTCAGTAGTGCAATACGTTAAAAACAGAGACTCCAGTTGTACCGCCGAATAAACCTGAAAAGTAATGTACCAAATGAAATCATGAAAAGATATATCTACATACTACAATTTAATTGATTCATTTAAGTGAAATATAAAACTTCAAAAATACACACGCAGTAAATACAAAGTAAAATATTACATAAAACATACTTTACTACAAAAAAAAGTCACAGGCCTGCGTGGCACACGCAGCATAGTCACAGCGGAAGCTGGTTGTGCGACGTAAGAGTAGCTCCAATTTCGGCGCCACGCACAAGGTCTTCGCCTCGATTTTGACGAGAACGATCTGAAATGTCCACCCAGCGTCGACGGCGAGCTCCGGCTAGCAATGCTCTCTGCACAGCAGTCTGCTGAGCACGATGATGCCTGGTTGTAACCGTGCACGTAGCTCTACAATTCGTTTCTTCAGCAGCGGTTCGTACCTTGCGAGGAGACAGCATAACGTGTACCGAAGAGGTACCCAGAATACGTGGCGCACATCTAACATCGGGATAGCGTTGATTGCGCGCCTCGTCTGAATCGCACCGACTTCCACGCGGCGGGCCTGGGTTCGATCCCGGCGGAGAGCGGGTACTTTTTTCGCATTTCCCGCGATAGCGGCTACGTGGCGGCGGCGGCGGCATCATCGCGACCAGTAGCGGCTATTGGAATGAGCCCATAACAGCTTACGCTGTAAAAAAAAAAGATGTTTGACGATTCCAATGCTGCCTTACGCGAAATTCGAGCACAGCTGCACACATGTCATTTCGCGATATATTGTTGTAAAGCATTTGAGACCGAAGTCACCGCATTGACTGGCCGGGGCCAGTTCCGTCAGCGCATGGGAACGTGACATGAGCGGCATCGGAGTCAGCTGTGGAAGACGACGAAGGCGCGAGCAGTGGCACGACGCATTCGCACGGTTACGCTGAGGAACTCTGAATATTAACCCAGAAATAGGCGCCCAACAGCTGCGCTCTATAAAAGGCCTTCTGCATAAATAGTTACGAATTGGGAAAAAGTTCACCCTATCAACTTGATTTCTTCAATTGTTTAGTGTGTCGTGTCTGGGCTTCTTCCCTTCCTTTTGCTGTGGTGAAGCCATGCAGCCCCTTTATTACATTCTCAGTTGTCTTTATTTAAGCTTCACACGCTTTCTTACTGATGATTATGCTACTGTTTATAACCCTTCTTTGCAAGAAATTCGATCACTCAGCAGCATCAGTAATGACGCAGCTGAAAACTATGAAATGTCATCGAGGAATTACACGCATCGTGTCGTTATTGAACAGATGGTTTTAGGTTGTTACGGGTACGCAGCTGATCTTCACATTGAATGTCATTGTTGAAATGATCCTGCTTCCATGCGAAGGAACATATGGGGAAGCAGGATCGTCAGGTATGTGCGTCATCGGTGTTCCTTTTTTTCTTACCTTTACGTAGTGTCGTAGATTTTGATACGAAGTCCCTATAGCATAATGTGACAGCGTGACAGGCATTCTTGTCTGAAACAAAGGGAACCATAGTAAGAACGAACTTCAACTTCTCTTTCATTGATATTACATTCCATGCAAACAAAAATCTGTCTGGCTCGTGAGCCAGACAGATTGGAATCCCATTGGAATAATGAATGGAATCCCGTTGCCTAACAGATTTCACAACCTAGACGCGCACTACAAATGAGACAAAAAATGAACATCAAGAAAATACGTGCTACAACATAGCAGGCGCAATAGTCATCCAATTTAACGTACAGCATGTAAATGATGTTGCTTTATAAGAAAAAGGACTCCCTCCTGCCGAAATATACGTGCCGGTCTATAGGGCTGCAATATACGTCTCCATGACTGACACCTGTGTACCTGTAGATATTAACAGCACAGGAAATACGTATACATAAGTGGAATTCATGAAAACAGAATTTTCCTATGATTGTTTAAGCATGACAATACCTGAGCACAACCGATGTTGTTCTGTTGTTCGGGTAAAAAGTCTATTGATTATTAATGAAATCTAAGCTACGGTTTCGGCCATTCTTGTATTGGTTTTGGTATCGGGCACTGAGTTTGTTTTTCCGCTCATGTCTTTGTTGTCATACCGGCAGCAGACCCGTTGGTTGCTCCACTTATGCTTATCAGATTCTCCGTCGGCGTACTCATCTATTATAATTAGCGCGCCGACATGTCTTGGATGTATTTGTGTTCTAAGCCTTGTACACATCACCTAAAATATAGGGTTGAAGAAAGCGCTTGAGATACGGGTTAAAAATTACAACAAAGGGTCGAAAGCACAAGCGCTGAAATGTTAGCCCTAATACAGTGCAAAGCTATGAACATCACATTTTCCTAACGCAATGCTTCAGAAAGATCCTCTTTTCTGTACTGTCCAAAAAGTTTTTAAAGTAATAAAGAACCAATGTTTGCATGTTTGCTTGCGTGGCCTAGGCTATACCACAGATAAGACGAGATGTTAAATGCATTTTACATAAGGTTCGTTGTAAAACAATAAATATGGTGTTAAAATTTTTAAAAGTAATTTCGATTTAAGCTTCTACATTATATAACGTGATGTATCTCTGCATTTTATAAAAGATGGAATATGTCATACACTAAACAAGGTAATTTATGGATTATTAAGAGCGTACAATATTGCCCTGCTTGCTATAAGACTAACAAGTTTTTGAAGACGCCTACCGGCACGTGCTTATTTAACGTTATACAGAATATAACTTAACGGATATATATGACCTTCGTTATCTTCTCGAAAACTGAAGGTTCTCTTGTTGTGCAAAGCTGATTTCACGAACGCCACATCTAAGCATCTAAATTTTAGCAGTATACGTAACACAAGATTTCTGATTTCATTACTGGACCTAGATTGCATCTCTCTGGAAAAAAAAATATTTGGAAATTGATCGCTATGTTTGATAAGGCGGTCAATTTTTCTGTGAAACCGTTTGCTACAGAGCACACTGTAAAGATAAAAAATATCTATCACGAAAGAGCTTATTTTTTTAGATGTCATTCAACAACGCGTAGTATAGTATTTCTAGTCGGTACAGTTGGAACAACAGTACTGCTCAACCATCACGTTGTTTTGCACCTGTACGTTTGTCGCGTCCGTTGGGACTTCTTTGCATTTCTTAAAATAAAATTGTGAGGCTATACGTGCTAAAAGCACCATCTGAATATGAGGCACGCCGTAGTGTGGGACTACGGATTAATGTGGACCACCTGGGGTTCTTTAACGTGCACCTAAATCTAAGTACACAGGTGTTCTAGCATTTCGCCCCCATCGAAATGCGGCCACCGTGGCTGCGAATCGAGCCCGTGCTTAGCAGCCCAACACCATAACCGCTAAGCAACCACGGCCGGTTATTTTTCATCTCTCAAAACTCTTTCGGAATTTCAAGAAGGGGGAAAACCGAGCGGACTTACTCTACATGTGCTCCTGATTCAGCTTGCAATTCCTGCGGATCGCCCCCTCGCAACGCCTCACTGTCCGCATCATGCCACTCAGCTCAAGGAACGCCATTCAGACAAACCACGCGCACTACGTGAGTTTATTCTTCAGGCAAGTACTAATCCTGAAACTTGCAAGGCGACGGCCGCGCCCAGCTAAGCCTACTAACGATTGCGAAGCCCCGCTGCCCGAGGCCACGCGCCTCGTGCCTCGAGATTCACGTGCACGCCGGGCCGCCCGACAACGGATTTTTTTATGTTTTTCTCTCTTCAAACGTAGTCGCAACCTAGCGCTATGGAAGTTCCCCGAACGAGCTCCATAGCAGGAAGCAGGAATAGCAAATAATGAAGCAGAGATGAACGACACGGAGTTCCACAGCAACAGCGGAAAAACACTATGCAAGACCGGACCGCGGGTGATGCTACTAGCGCGACATCAGAAGAAAGAATCCATCGCAACATCGAAGACGCGGAAGGAGTTCTCATACGGCCACAGCAAGTGGCAGAACACGAATGATGGAAAACCGCAACGAACTCCTCAAAAGCCATGGGGCCACAACAACGCAAGCTAGCCACGTCCTCGCTGGCCAACGCCTCCGCCGCTACCAGAAAACCATTATAAGATCGTTTACTGACCTAAAGCCGGTGTGAAAGTATAAAACATGAAAGACGGAGTGATAGCAAGAGAATTAGCCTAAGCATGCGGAGTCACACCCCAGGATCTCTATACGCCAAAGTGATCATACAGACACAGTGGCAACAAAACTTAATTCTGCCAAATACCGAAGAAGAGGAAGCCACTACCGACGAGCAGCTAGTAGATCTACTAGCTATTTCTATAGGCAACAAACCGAACTAAACCAAATCTACTAGCAACGACCAACAAGCGCTAAATCCTGTATGCTAGAATGCTGGGAAGATCGACGTCGGCAGTGATCACCTTCGAGGGCCCGCACGTGCCGTTCTACGTTAAATTTGGATGTACGCGCACCCGCTGCAGACCCTACAGAAAGTCAATCCAGTACTGCAGATTCTGCGGGGAAATAGGACACAGAAAAGACGTCTGCCCTAATCCAAACGACGAACTATGTGACAACTGCGCAGAACACAAAGCTGACTCAAGCAACCACCAATGCGAGCCGAAATGTAAGCTCTGCGGAATGCCCCATGAAACGGCGAGTGGAGACTGTCGAAGGAAGCTGAAACCGGCCCCGCAACCGTTGAGTCAGGGAGCGGTCAAGATCGAGACAGAGGAGCTTCTGGTACCAGGCCAGCGTAGTAACTACCAACGACAACGAGCACACGATGACCATGTCACCATCGCCACAGTCACCCAATGAGACCGAACGGACAAAAAGATCCAGATCCAAGTTGGAATCGAGACCGAGGAAAAGAGAACAGTGCGTCCCCCAGATAACGGCAACGGGTGTGGAGCACAACACCCAGCGCAAGGTAAGCTGGGCCAAAGTCATCACAGGGTGCAATCATACATCGAGGGAGAATAACGGTGTTCAAACCACAAAACACTCGACGTACGAAGACACCATAATGATTCTCCGAAGACAGGACGATGAATTGAAGCGAGAGCTAGAACAGGAAAAGAAGACACAAGAGAAGGAAGCCAGCACAGAAAAACAGCTCGAATACCTCATGCGAGAAATAGAACTACGGAGAGAACAGACCCAGCAATCGCAAAAACCACAACCGCGGCCTTCATCACCACCACCACCATCGTCACCGACACGACCAGGGCCAGCAACACTGTCTTACCAAGCGGTGAAAACCCAGAACGACCTCAAAACACTTGAAGACCTCATCAACGCCAACGTGGCCGTCATGACGGAAATCATAATGTCCAAGGTAACGCAGGTTATGCAAACCACGGTACACTCTAAGCCAAAAATGGAGAAAATGAGAGTAACTGCAACTTTTAGTCCTCATGACTAACATTTAGTCCCCAGAGGGACCAACTGGAACAAGATGGCTGCCATGTCCAAAATCGAAGGACTAAGTGTTTAATCTCCGGTTTGAAAGAGAGCAATGGAAGGACGAACGGCAACGCTTGCTCTCGTCATGCAGCCGTTGCTCTCCTACAGAACGCCGCATGCATTCTGCGTCCTGCATTTGCACGCGCCCACATGTTTATTCACGAGCCAGATTGTCTTGCGGGCTGGCGTAGGGGGCCTAGGTTTTGCAAACAGATACGCATGCATACAAATGAAAGGAATGGTTGCACCAAAGCGTCAGCGGCTGAAGCTGCAGTCGAGTGAGCGCATTAACGAACAACCTGCGCCAAAAATAGCCTGAGAACATCGCAATAAAATGCGAAGCTGCGCATCACCCCGTACAACGTCGCGACAAACAGCAGATAGCGAGAAGCACGGTTGAACGATTGTTCATTCACGGCTCTGAGATCTGGGATGCTTCTGGGATCTCGCTAACCTATAGTATATACGTATGTGTCTCACTTCCATCACAACGCGGCACACACGTGAACAGAAGCAGTGGTCTTCTTTAGCATCCGCTGATAACAAAAGCAGCGCTGGCTGACCACACACAGTGTAGCGACCCGGAACACAAACTCCGCGGCTACAGGTGCCGCAACACGCGCTGTTCACTTCTTGCGTTAAAGACAGCTTTTCATATAAGCATACACTGGAGCAAGTCGCCAGACAAACACGCCGTCTGTGATGCTAAATGCGAACACTGCTTACGACACTTCAGTGTATAGACGCTACCGCGCGCGCAACTTCTTGAGATACATATGCGCGGCGCGAGCAAACCATATGATTTGCTTTATAATAAATATTGAAAATTCACTAAACTGAAACATTGCCGTAGTATAGCATGTATTTGTAAACGTAGTTTGCTCTTAAAGTAAGGTGAGCCAGTATGAGCAATATTTTCATTATCGCCGTAATCGAACACACTAAACACTTTACGCTAACCACTACTATAGTGGTTGAGGCGTCGTTGGTGATATTAATGCTCCCCATGTGGCCTGGGGTTAGGCGGCCTCTTACAAAAAAGGAGATGTGCACAACGTAGCCTAACAACACCTCCTCCCGCTGCTCAACGACCCGCAGACACCCACGCGCATAGGCAACAGTGTATATAGGAACACCAGCCCCGATCTCACGTTCGCACACGGACTCAAACAGTATGAGTGGAGCTGCATGGACGAGAATCTGGGTAACGACCACTATATAGTCCAAACGACCATCCCGCACCAGAAAGCGGCGATGAAGATCGGAAAAGCCAAGATCACGGAGTGGCAGGCCTTTCGCAATGACGAGAACGCCATTAATGCGACGATAGATGACACAGAAACAGTGTTGCCAGGTTTGGCTATATATAGCCAAATTGGGCTACAGGAAAAAAATTTTGCCGTCGACTTGGACAAGTAGGCTATGTGGCTATATTTGGGCTACTGAAAATCTGCGACGTGGCTTTCTTTGGGCTATAAGTGGCGCCCTAATCCACGCTCCAGTACGCTCCAGAGGTGACTCTGATCGGGTAAAAGCAAATCTCGAAGGTTATGTTTTAGCTGGCTGAGCCGGCCGCGTGGCTGTGCGTGTGTGCGTGCGCGAAATGACCCCCCGACGCCACTCCCCTTCCCTTCCCTGTCTGCGCCGTTGTCTGAGCCGGTGGCTTTGATCTTTGATGCACTTAAACTTAATTACACCCCGCTTGACCGTTATGCACCCTATCACCAGGCATGGGGATGAACCTGGCAGTAGTGGGTTTTTCACAGTACACTGTACTAACATGGCTATGCTCAGGAAGGGCGAGCCATAACATAGAGTCGGGGCTGTCGGGCGCTCATGGCGCCGACTTGAAAGAAGGGAAGCACGGGTGGATGACATGCTCCAGTGTGATGACCATGCCTTCTGGGTGAAGTATCGCGTCGGGCACAGCTTTCGACCTACTCCACGTTTCTCGCGCGAAGCTTTACTACCATTTTCCTTCTCCTGCTAGATGAATTTTTGTTCGTGCTTACATTCGAGATTCATTTGGATAGGTTGGACGTAAGATCGGATCCTCCTCAGAGAGGAGAATCCAGACAAGGGGAAGTGGGCCAAGTATGCGAGAACGTATGAAAAAGAATGGGAGAAAAACCTAGAGCCAAAGGTGGGTTCTGGTGCGTTTACTTCTGGATGGTTTGCCCGTAATGTCACGGATGCAGATACTCATTCTGCTAATGTCGAAACATGTTTGCCACGATTACATCAGTGCCCCACGTCACATGAACTTCACCCACCGTGTTAGCTTAGCAGGTGAGGTGTCGCGCTGCTTGGTCGACGAAGCGGGTTTGATTCCCGACCACGGCGGCCGCATTTCGATCAAGGCGAAATGCAGGAACACCCGTGTACTTAGATTTAGGTGTACGTTAAAGAACCCGAGATCGCCAAAATGAATCCAGAGTCCCCTACTGCGTCATGCCTCCCAATAATATCGTATTTTTGGCCCGTAAAACCCCAGCAAATATTAGAGAGTTTTAGAATAGGGGTCTCAAACGTTTTGGGGCCCCAAAGAAATAGCGTCGAAGCCACTTCGCATGCGCAAGACGCTAGCTGTGTTTGGGTTTTGCGTCGAGCACGCTATTTCATTGATTTAGCGGGAGCCCCAAAAGCTGCACCAAATGCTTTACGTCAACAAACATGACGGCGCCCATCGAAGCGACGGCTCTAACCTATAGCACCAAACTGGGTTCGATTCGTGGTAAGACGTCAAGTTCGTAAGCTAGGATAAGTGATTGCGGTTATTGCTTTCTCTGAACTAACATGTGTAATGAAGATTGATTCATTAGACGCCGCTGATTCCGAATTCAATTGTCGATTTCATGGCTCGTAGGCATAACACGTATTGACTTGGCTGGGTGAAGGTACGTAAAGTCGGTTAATCAAAACTAAGCTCAACAAGGTGCTCGCTGCTAATAGAATAAAGTTCTAAATTGTAATTAAACGCGAAAACATGGAAATCTAAATTACCATTGTTATCATAAAATGGTATATTTTATTTTAATATTTCTGACAGCTTTTCTTTGACGCCGTAGTGACGCTGCAAGCGCAGCACGCTATCCGCAAACGCAAAGCGCCTGTTCTAAAACTCTTCGCTCCTGCATGTCCGAACGCTAATACGCACAAAACTTTTTGGTGCCCTAAGCTTTGGGGGTCCCTATTCTAAAACTTTATTAGCACATCAACATGGTTTGCTTTTTCACAGTAACCAGTTTTCACAACATAAACACCTTTATAAATTCGTTGTTTACCTTTGCTTTTTGTGCGCCGTCGTGGTTTTTACCATTTTGAGCGAGTTACGTTCGGGACTGCGCGCTTCTTACACTGGTGTTCTGTTTTGCGCAGTAATCTTTTAATGCTTCGCTTACACCGATTCAGACCGTGAGTGGCATCTGTTGTATGTCACTTTATTTTAACGCAAGTTCTTGCCCTGCTAGAGACGTAAGATGGCGGACTGGTTGATGTAAATGGACAGTATATAGAGCCTGTACCAGCTAACCCGGGTCAAGCTAATTAAAAAAAAACGAGAAAACAAGATAGGACGAAGAGACAAATAACACGAGATATCATAGCTCGAAAGACTTGTTTTAGCTTATAAAAAAAGAAGCCGTGAGCACGTCGCGGTCGCAGATCGCTGGACAGCTGTACTTCTACGCCGTAGGCAGAGATGACGTGAGAGATCGGTGATGCTAAGCATTATTTTGCATTCACGACAGCTAAAAGGCAGAGTTCGTAGTTAATATTACTGTTAAAAACTAAAAATAATAACGTAGTACTATCTGTCATAAAATAAAAGCACTGTGATTTCGCCCTCTGCAGCGATTCGCTGGAACTTAAGAGCTTCCGGGGCCAACCAAAAAGTGTTCTGCGCAAGCATAATGTCGCTGTTGTTGATTACGAGGGGCGACCGTCACGGCGGCACGGACATTTTGTTACGACGGGTTATGCAAAAAAGGATTGCCGTAGTCGAATGTGAAAATGTATATACACAAATAAAACTGAAAATAAAAATGGCTATATTTGGCTACGAATTCTTTTGCACTTTTTTGTACTTTTTTGTGTTTGGCTACATTTGGGCTACAACTTCTCTAGCTTTTGGCTACGCCGCCTCATCGGACCTGGCAACACTGCACAGAAATATGGATCAGGGGAGTCGTGGAAAGAGCCGAGATCGAAGCATACGAGGACAATCGAACTGTCGCAAGACACCCCCGTGGTGGACCCCTACTTACTCTACCTGTGGAAAGCGCGCAGGGGACTTTTCGAAACGCTTGCAGCGTAACAAGTGCAAGCGCAAACTCAAAATTCGAATCTCAAAGCTCTGAACAACTTGGATAAAAGAACTGGCGCGAAGCAGGTTACAAGCTTCAAGGGACCTTAAGCAGCTAGCGCACTGGGGCGGTACGCAGGACTCTCCTATCAAAGAAGGAGAACAAGAATGCCCCAAAACAGAAAGTGCAGAGAATCATACTCAACCACCCGGGGAAAGAGAAAGACATTATCAAAGAAGTGAAAGAGAAGTTCCTCGGTACGGAGTGCAATATAACCGTAGATTTGCACATTGACGAGTATTGAGGCAACCCAAATATAGAACTGGATCGGCCCTTCACAAAAGCAGAAATCGAGAGGGCCTTGAGCAAGCTCACCCGCAACACGGCGTCGGGGTACGACAGAATAAACAACTAGACACTTCGGAACCTAGACGGACCCTCTGTAGATGCACTCTTAAAATACATCAACGAGTGCTGGGGACACGGTAAAGTACCACCGGAATGGAAACATGCCGAGGTAACCATAATTCCTAAACCCAATGATACCGCCCATCAGCGTGCAGAACCTTCGACCTATATCCCTCACTTCGTGTGCTGGAAAACTCTACGAGCACATCGTGCACAACCACATAATCGACTTCTTTCTTTCTTTCTGGGGTTTTACGTGCCAAAACCAGTTCTGATTATGAGTCATCTAGAAGACAACGGACTCGTCCCAAACACCATGTTCAGATTTAGAGCTCACCTGTCCACGGAAGACGTGTTGCTGCGGATCAAGGAAAAGTCATCGACAAAGTGGACACGCACAGCAAAAGATCAATGCTCGCACTTGACGTGAAAGGCGCTTTCGACAACGTGTCACACGAGGCCATACTGCAAAACCTCAACGTAGATAACTGCGGGGAAAATTATATAATTACATCAAAGCTTTTCTGAAAGAACGGACAGCCACAGTGGAGATAGGCAACTTCAACTTTGAGAAATTTGACCTACCGCGAAAGGGAACGCCACAAGGCTCCGTCATTTCACCGATGCTATTGAATCTGGCGATGAGCTCGCTGCCCAAACAACTGAAGCAAATAGAAGGGATTGGTCACGCAATATATGCTGACGACCTCACAATCTGAACTACGGGAGGGTCGACAAGTAAACAGCAAGACGCTCTGCAAGAAGCGGTTGACACAACGGAAAAGTACCTGGAAGTATGTGGACTGACGTGCGCACCAGGAAAGTCGGAGCTCTTGGTGCTAAGACAGCGCACAAGAGGCCGACAACCGCAGCAGATACCAGACCCGGAAGTAAAGGTGGAAGGCATCATGATTCCGCAGGTTACGACGCTCCGCATCCTCGGAATCCTGATTTAAAAGTGGGGCCGGGGGAGCAGAGTGGGAAAAATTCAGAGAACAGTGCAACAAGTAACCCACCTTATCAAAAGAGTGACGAGCAAAAGTCACGGACTCAAGGAAGAAGACTGCACGAGAATGATACAAGCGCTGCTCACGAGCATCGTCACGTACGGTACCCCATACGTTGACATGAAGAACAGTCAACGAGAGAAAGTCAACGCCCTCATCAGAAAATCCTACAAAATTGCCTTGGGCCTGTCCCCCTCCACGTCCACAGCGAAACTACTAAAATGGGAGTCCACAACACGTGGGAAGAGCTCGTGGAAGCGCACAACGTCAACCAACTGGAGAGGCTAAAGCTGACAAAGACGGGAAGAGGCCTGCTCCAAGATCTGGGCTACCATGTCGAGGACGAAAGGCACCTACCTCAGCGTATCCCACACGAGGATAGAGACAAGCAACACACAAGTACCATTCCCAGAAACACGCATCCCGAGTACGACAAGGAAAGGAGATAGGTGAGAATACAAGTGCTCAAGCAAATACTCGAACGCACCAACAGCAAAAAAGAAAATGTGAGATACACGGACGCAGCTGCGTACAGAACAAACGACCGATTTGCAATCATCGTGGTCGACGGGAAGGGCGAAGAACTTACAGTTACATCTATATGTGCCAAGGACGCGAGCACAGCGGAAGAGCTGGGCATAACCCTGGCCATCGCAATGTGCAAGAAGACCCTGGTTACCGTGGTGATGGACGCGCAAGAAGCATGCAGAAGGTATGTGAACGGAAGGATCGGAAAGGTAGCACTTCAGGTGTTCAACAACACCGAGACAGAAGCAGCACACATCCTCTGGACATCAGGATACGAGTCTCGCGGGGAACCAGGTGGCGCACGCCGCGGCTCGAGATCATGCACGTCAAGCCATCTCCGACTCGCAGAGAACTCGGACCAACGACTGTGACGAGGATAATTAACGGATATCCAAGAAGTACTCGGATATCTTGGCGCACTACAGGAAGCAGAGGCGTCGCTACCCGCCCGCGCATAAGACGATGAGTAGGGAACAAGTGGTGACCTGGAAAAGACTATAGGCTGGAACCTACGCGCATGGAACACTGCAGCACGCCATGTATCCGGGCACCTACAGGCGAGACTGCAAGTTCTGCCCGCCAGACACGCCCAACACCTTGCGCCATATGGCGCTGCAGTGTGCAGGAATAACCGAGAAGTACCACCGTCATCATCACCACCAGGCGATGATAACATGCAGGAAGACGCGGATTCAGAGGAAGATTCGGAAGACCAGTGGGAGGCTCTGCTGGTGACACAAGACCCTGAAAACCAGCTACGGTTGGTGAACAGGGCTCCGGCGGCGGAAGCGAGCCATGGCTACCTAGACGGAGGAGGCCACCCACCTTTGGTCTCAGAAGCCTGGTCTAGCAATAAAGTTTATTTCTCTCCCTCTCTTAAAACTCTTTCGGAATGTACCAAGTACGATTAAGATTATTTGGTCACATAGCTAACAAATCCTGTCTTAAGGGACTTCAGAACTAGTTTACAACGCGAGAATTTAATAAGAGCTTTCAAAATCTGTGCACACAAAATTCATGTGCCGGTGAACTTGTTTTTATAACCAACCCAATCGTTGGTTATAAAAATGACAAATTGTTACACATAAATGTGTCGGTCTCAGAAGGCTGTATTGCAAATCACGTCGGCACTTAAATTACATGACACTGTATATTAGGAGTTATTGCACGTGTTTAGCTATTACATTTTGAATACATACGCAGCGTGCAGATCTAAAAAAATGTCCGACGATTACGACACTTTATAATGCAAAATTTCAGCGCATCTCTTTACTTGTTTTTGATTTGGCACTATATTGAGGCTAATAATTTCAGACCGAAATCATCACACCGACTGCCAGTGGGCCAATGCCGCCGGCGCTTTCGCAGAGGGAGGAGCAGCATGAGAACGCTGGCACGATGAGCGGCATCGGAGCCAGCTGTGGAAGAAGACGACGACCAACGTGCGAGCAGTGGCACGAGCGCGTACGCGCGGTTACGCCGACGCTTATCGCAGGAACGGGCGCCTAGGAGCTGTCTCTAAAGAAAATTGGAGGACGCTTAAGCTTCGCCTTTAAGAGTGGAACGCGATAGCGTCATCGGGACACGTTTGCATCGCATTTTTCTTTCAGTAGGCTTCACTGCAACACAGAACATGGGAAAGTCAGCTTACAAAGACCAAGCTTACACCGATCCCCTTAAAGTCGGCTTCACTTTTAAACAGAATTGTATTGCTGGGAAGACGTTTTTCTAGGGACAATATAAGTCGGCTTATATTAAAATGTGAAGGCCATAGCACCTTTTTTTATTATTTTATTATTTGTTTGCTGTTGCCCCTACGCGGACACGTGTACAAAACGCATTAGGCAGCTGACGTTCCAATTTGACCTGCCGAGGATGCGAGCGCCATCTGGATATCATTTTCGCAAGTAAACTACCAGAGCGCGCAGCTGTAGGTCAGGTATAAATGCTGGAAAAGGGGTTTGTGTTTGAGTTTCCTTGTAACAGAGTTACTTTTGCTCCTACAATCAAATTACAATCCGACGGCACCATGTCTGTAGGCTGTGGTTAAGTCATACGTTACTCTTTTCCTGATGGATTTCACTGTGAAAATTCAACTTTTGTTCACTAACACGTTGCACCACGTGGAGGGCCTGCGCGGTCGGGGTGGTTCGGTATGATTTTTTCCGCCACGGACGCCGACATCCACGCCCACTCCGGATTTTCTGCGAGACGGTGCCCTTTACGCTATCGCGCTAAAAAAATATGCAGCTATTGTCCAACCCTGTGTATCGTGTGAGCCAAAATAGCCATTGGTCGAAACCAGAATTGTGTTGCCTATTTCACGACAAACACTTCTGAATATGATATAAAGTATAAAACCCACACGGCATATCGTCGGAGTGTCTCTACCTATTTTGTCATACATACCTACATATATATACATACAACTTTATTTCAGCAGCTCACAACTTATTACACATTTCGTGCCCGCATAAGTGCAAGTCGCTTGTGGGCGGGTCACGGCAGACATGAGGTAGCTAGCTCGCTGCTTACAAGACAGAAGTACAACACATATTATACATATGGCAACATCATCGAAGGAACACTATACATAAATATTTTACTGTGTTAGTAGCGTGAGAAAAAAACTAATTTGATATAAAAAATACAAGCTATTGATTCGGCAAAATGGCAAAAAATGACAGAAATACATATATAAAAAGAACACATTTTTTTTTACAAGGCAATAGTGAAAAGAATGATAGGAACTGTTAAAAAACGCACAGAATACATGTCAAATATTTTGACGATGAAGAAACCATGCTTTAATTTGTTGTTTGGCTTCTGTTTGGGGATGCTGTTGAACTATTTCTTTCGGGAACTGGTTAAAATAAAAAGGAACGTAATATTCTGGACACTTTTTACCGTAGTTGGTATATACACGCGGTAACTGATAAAGCTATGTTTTTCTTTGCGCTTTAGGCTTACTCTGTGTTATTTTGTGACTATTCGAGAAAATAATACGAAGTAGTATCACTTGTACAAACAGATCCGAAAAGAACTCAACACCTGCAATATTACTTCTTGCGTCATTGTCTGAACAATCATAAGCAGTACTATACAGTATGCTCGCAGCTATTCTATGCAATAGCTTATCCACTCGATCTACTTTCGTTTGTGAGCAGGAACAAAAAACTGAAATACCATGTCTGAGCACAGACTGGCCTAGAGCCTTGAAAACTAGCTTTCGCAACTTAACAGGCGTGTTAAATTTAAACTCAGTTCGCTGAGTTCCAGATGTTGTACAAGTTGTCCGAGCTCTCATGTGCCAATATTTAAATATATGCAAATGCCACGTAGCTGGACCTAACCATGGTTATCTTGTTTGCCGTCGCTTGGATACGCTCAGATTATTTTTTTTGCATTCGGCATGATTACATAGTTAGTCCTAAACAATTGATAAACTTCTAAAATATTATAGTTCGATGGAAAGTGTCAATGTGAAAATTGTAGAGCAACATGAAAAACTGCCGATACAGTTCTCTGTTGCTCAAACGTGCTACATAAATATGTTTTTCCTAGTGTTGAGAGGAGTCCGCGAATACGCGCAAAACTGCCGCGTGACTGGCCGCTCGAGGCTCTTTCGCGTATATTCGCAAAACCATACTGCATCTAGTCCTGCCTTCAACTCCCTGTAATCAACATCATCAAAAAAATAAAAAAATAAACTGCAGAACGCAGCAGCAGTACCTTGTTCAGCTCCTCGGGACTGGTGAATAGCGTAATTGATAGGAATAGGCTGCACGGCTGCCCTTGGAAGATGTTACACACGAGCTGCATGAGCTCTCTCGGAACTTTGGGGAGGTACAAATAACCGCTGTCACCGAAAGGATCTAGAAGAAGCTGTGTAGAAAGACGCGGTTTCATCAGGTTAGATATCACGGATGGCAGATTGTTCATTCTACTCCTACCAACCAACGAACGCATGATTGACAAAAATTATTGCGCCCAATGAGTCATCCGAAAGAACCGCAAAACATACACACTATGATTGCTTTAAAAGTATACACGTTTGCAGCGCAAGAGAAAAAAGTTGCAGTGGCTTAGCTCGGCTATGCCAGGATATACGTAGCGTTAGGAAAGGTTCAGCTGATTATTCTTAGCTTATTCTTAAGATTATTCTTATGAGTCAAGCTTCTCCGTTCTTCTGCGCTGTTGAGCAGCATTTGCGCTCTCCTTCTCCATGGCTATACCACACTGGCAAACGCCAGTCAGAAGCGTGGCGGCTCCAGCGCAGTGTCAGACGGCGACTGCACAGCGAGCGCGCGCCGGCGCCAGTGCGTCTACAACGGCTACGACGTCACTCCTCTGGAATGCGCAGACCGGCGCCGGTGATCCGCGCGCGGCGGCGGCGGAGTGCGCGAGAGGTGCCGGCTCCGGTGGCTCCGGTGCGCATGCCGTGTGACATCACTGACCCTTGCGCATGCGCAGCACGGCTCTTGATGTGCCGCGCGAAACGGGCTTGGCTAGGCCAGTGTAGCTAGCGCTACAAAAATGTAAAACAATTAGGGCAGCTTGCACTAGTGGTGCAAGGCTGAAGAAATAGCGTAGCTAGGGGCAGACTAAGGTTTACGAAGTTTTGCTAAGTTTTTGCTATGTATTACTATGTTATTCCAAGATTTTTACGAGTTTTTCTAGGTATTGCTATGTTATGCTAAGATTTTAACGACGTTTTGCTGTATAATGCTATATTATGGAAATATTTTAGGTGGTACAAACCATGTGCTCGGCGCAGACACACTAGGCCATGTGCCGCCGTCGTGGAGTCATGGAGCTTTATACGAAAGCCGCGAACGATGCTGCGCGCAGTGACGTCATGGCTATTATTATATGGGCACTGCAACCGGATTTCTGCCGTCGTCGTCGCTGTCGCCGTGAGGTTCCGTATAAAGTCCAAGCGCGATAACATCGTCGCCGCGCCCCGTATGCGCGAGTGAAAGCGCGCGGCGGACGCGCGCTATCACGGAGAGCGAACGCACGGCGGAAATTCAATTCAGGTTTATTCAACATCTCTAAGATGTTTGGAGCACGGACAAAAAGCCTGAAAAGGCTTGACTGGGTCAGTGCACCAGAGCATGGCATACCGTGGTATAAGTCCCATACATGTACACAAGAAAATCAATATGCAGAAAACGCAAAAAACTTCAGAAAACTGTACAAGAATGCAAACAGTGGGCAAATATGTGCATAAAGAAATTCCATAAATATATACAAAAACATTGCAAGAAATTTCCTGAATGAGGAATGGAGGAAATCGAGAAACACAATTAGTGTTTCAACAAAAAGGTAAAACATTAGAGAGTTATACGTATAAGCTTCGAAGCTCATTAAAAGAGATCATTTCTACATCTGTGCCATTTTTGACCAACTCATTTAACAAGTTAGGGAAAGTGTACCTTCGCATTTGCTTACCATAGGTCGTGCGGCATTTGCAAACTTTCAATTTTTCGGGATAGCGTGTGTGGTATATAGCTGAATTTTTTGTCAACCTCGCCAGTGATTTAAGAAGGTAATTTTTCTTATTTGTTTCCAGCTTATGCTACCGAAGTAGTCTGAAATTGTACATACATTGTACGTTAACAATCTTAAACTTTTTGAACATTTCCTCTGTGTGACTTAGGTAAGGAGCTTTAAAAACTAGGCGTATTGCACGCTTTTGAAGTGAAAGAAGTTTCTTTAAATTTTCTTTTGTTGTTGTTCCCCAAACTAGTGCACCGTAGTTTAACGTGGAAGAAAATAGAGCATTGTACAGAATCTTATTAACCGAAAGAGAGAACGTAGCGCAATGTCGACGCATAAGACCAATTACTTTGGACAGCTTTTTTGACAGGTAATTAATGTGAGCATCCCAGGACAAATTGTTTAAAAAAATTACGCCGAACGTTTTAGAACTTTCTACAACTTCTATTTCGAAATTGTTTAGCAATAGTCGGGGGAGTTCGCAGAATTTGTTTCATGGGTGAAACAAAACGGCCTTAGTTTTACTAATGTTTAGCTTTAATTCATTATTTGCAGCCCATAAGTGAATGCGACGAAGTGTTTCGTTTGCGCGAGAAGACAGGCACGTGACATCCGAGCCGGCAAAAATAGGCGAGAACTCAGCGTATAATATATACTTGGCCGTATGATCAATGTTAACAATATCGTTAATGTAAAGAACAAAGAGAAAAGGACCCAAAATACTTCCCTGTGGAACACCTAAATTAACTGGCTTTGCTGAAGAAGGGTGATCATTAATCGTGACGAACTGCGACCGATGCTGTAGGTACGAAGAAATAAGTGACAGAGTTTTCCCTCGAATGCCATAGTGCTGCAATTTTTGAATGAGTATGTTGTGATTAATATGATCGAATGCTTTTGTGAAGTCTAGAAAGACGCCAAGGACCCAGCTCTGAGTTTCAAACATTTAAAGTATTAGTTCTTTTTGAGTGAGCAGCAAGCGCAACCGTCGCGCGAAAGGCCGTGGGGGTATGGGAGGGAGGGAGGCGGGGCGACGCTGTACTGCTTCACCAAATGCTTATCTTGCAACGGGGCGCAAGGGGAACTGGCCACTCAATCTCCCACGCGAAAGCAAGAAAGCGGGAAGGCAGCGCGGGAGGGAGGGGGGGCAGCATCTACTCTGCCAACAACTTCTCTGCACAACTCCTCTGCACTTTTCCAGGCGGTGGCGGTCGCCCACACCGTCTCTTATCTCCACATGGCTCTGACCTTTGTATGCGTTGTGCATTCGCCGCTCAGTTTCCGTTGAAGCGATAGACCGCGGGAGCCGTCGCCCGCTGCAGCGGCTGCGCTTGCTCCCAGCGTTTTGACAATAGTTGTCTGCGGTCATTCAGTGTGATCTATTCATGTTTGCTTTTGCGCGTTGACACCACGATTGTTAATTCAGTTAGTAAGCGAATGTGCCCAAGTTTATGCAGCCGATAAAACCACTATCCCTACTCTGAATAGCTCTCTACTAATTTGCTATCGCAATCGATGCTTCGCCTTTCGGGCGAAACTGCGACATTTTTTTTTCACCGCCTACACGGCTGTGGAAGCTTGGCGATGTACGGGAAGCGGCGGTGCAGCGTGGCGCGGCCGGGCGCAGACATGCCAGGTGGTTTCTAGGCGACGCATAGTGACGTCAGAGCTAGGCGCAGCGCGGCGCGGCTAAGAGCGATGCGGAAGTCGGAGCGGTGACTTCACGACACCTGTGCGAATCATAATCAAAAAGATAAGGCGTTCAGACACGGACACAAGAGGAGAGAAGTGAACAACACGAACTCCGACTATCAACTCAAGGAAGCACTGAGGCGAAAAAAAAGAAAGAAGACACAAAACTCATCTGCGCATTCTCTTGAATAGTAAAAAAAGTTGCAGTGGCTTAGCTCGGCTATGCCAGGATATACGTAGCGTTAGCAAAGGTTCAGCTGATTATTCTTAGCTTTCCTGGTTGTCTCCTACGCTCAACCGCTAATTGCCAGGCAACTACTTCGGGATTCGATGAGTCAAGCTTCTCCGTTCTTCTGCGCTGTTGAGCAGCATTTGCGCTCTCCTTCTCCATGGCTATACCACACTGGCAAACGGCAGTGAGAAGCGCAGCGGCTCCAGCGCAGTGTCAGACGGCGACTGCACAGCGAGCGCGCACCGGCGCCAGTGCGTCTACCACGGCTACGACGTCACTCCTCTGGAATGCGCAGACCGGCGGCGGCGGAGTGCGCGAGAGGTGCCGGCTCCGGTGCCTCCGGTGCGCAAGCCGTGTGACATCACTGATCCTTGCGCATGCGCAGCACGGCTCTTGATGTGCCGCGCGAAACGGGCTTGGCTAGGCCAGTGTAGCTAACGCTACAAAACCACGAGTCAATCGAGTGCACGTGCCGGTATACGTGAAAGATAACTGTTAAGGCATTTGATCTCTTCCTTATGTAAGCTAATCGAAGGCTGACTCACGCACGCACTTCCGCAATTATTTATATGCCAAGCTTCGACCACTAGACGCGTATCTTCATTCTTATACCTGTACAATATCGCGCATTCATCTAACGTGGGCGTGCAGTTACAATCTTGGCAGTCTTGGCAATTTACGGAAACATTGGAAGGCGATGCACCGGTTAACGACCTTTAATGTTTCATTAGCCTCTGATTGATGCACCACCCTGTTTGCCCTACGTAGAAATGGGCACAGCCAAAGGAAACTTCATATACCACACCCATACGACATTCAGTGAAATTGTTGTTCTTGGTGTGCTTCACTCAGCACATATCTGTATCTTTTTTTTTTGCCTTTCACCTGCTCCTTTTTTCTCTGCACGGCAGCGCATATCTTACCTAGCTTATTGGAAGCACTAAAAACAACTTTAACACCATATATACTTGAAATTTCTTAAGCCTTTACGATAATGAATGTAAGGAATAGCCATGACTCTTTTCTTGCTATTACTGCTTTCTGTAATCACGTCCGTCCGCCGCGAAATCGACTTCTTTAGACGTTCAGCTACAGTGGCCACTGCCAGGCTAGGATAACGTGCTTCTAATAGGCCATGGACCTGTGCATCAAAACTGGCGCTCATTTATGCATGCATGGTCTGGTGAGAGAAGACTTAAGGCGCGACATGGCAATTCCGTTTTTTACTACTTTGGAATGCTTGGATTGAAAGTTTAACAATGTCTTCGAAGATCCAGTGGAGTACTGCCAACAACCGTGAATTTGTTCGAAGACAAATAAAATGTCGCGAAACTGTATTACGCGTCTCTGAGGCAATTCCTTTGTAAACTTTAATCCTGCTTCATTAAGTTTAAATTGCTCACTGACTGAGGTAGCAGCTAATCAAATTCATTCCTATTGCAGAAAATCAGGTAATCAACAGCGTAACGAAATACCTTAATAACACAATCGCCCAAGACCTTCTCTAAGCAGCTGTCAAACTTGCTCAGGTAAAAATCACCGAGAAAAAAGGCGCAACCTTTGAACCAATACAAATTCCTGATTTCTGCAGAAGCACACCATCTCTCCGCTGAACCGGAGTCGACTTTAAATACGTTGAAAGAATTTCTAGAAAAGTACCCGTGAGAACGCCGCATCTGTCTATAAAAACCGACTCTAGCACTTGGTCTTTAGTATACTCATTTACGAAATTTAATAACTCGTCATGACACTAAAAGCTGTACAATCACGTGGATTATTCTCTGTCAAAAACTGAACTAATGCCTGAGAATTACGCAAGCGAAAGGGGCCTAAAAAAACTAGTGACGCTAAGCAGAAACCTGCAACTAAATTAGCTCCCTGCGTAAAGTCACGACAACTCATGAGCAGCACGCTCGCATCACGAGGAGGCAGCTGCTGGGCCATTGTCATCGCTTTCTATGTAGGATAAACAGGCTGCAATTGCGGCACGTGCTGGGCAATTGTTTTCGCAAATACCCGAAAGCTAGCGTACGCGGTAACTCTGCAGGCGCTCAAAATCCGGTTTCAGATGTTCGTGCGTAACGTTGCTTTTGTACATGGTATTACAGGCATGGACGCAATGCTTCATATATAAGGGATTCTGTGCAGCCACTTGTGTAACAGAATGACAGGCGCCAGCCTTGAATCACGTGTTCGGACTGTCGCTTCAAAAAAAAAAAAAAGACACACACACACAAAGTGAGGCCCCAGAAGTTCAAAATATTATCCAGAAATGATGTCAAGCTCATAATCACTAAACGGGGTGATGAAAAAGGTCGGAATATATATTATTTCTCGTTTAATAGACAGGAACAGGAAAAGCATGGTGCGAAGGCTGTTATTATTAGAAATTTGTTTGTTCATAACCTGTATAGAGTGCCGTTATCACAAGTCTTTATGTAAACATATCGAGATTTTTTTCTCTCCCAATTGAATTTTGTGGAACACCCATCTGCCTAACGGCACGGTATGCATAATAGAGCGAAGAAGATGTGCTAGAAACAGCTTTGAGTATAGAAATACATGTGTCAGCAGGTGACACACTGGGAAAATATGCGCTGAAACAAAAAAAAAGTACAACTGGTGAGAACTGTCTGTAAAGACTCAAATATTCACTTCTCTTGCATACGTCTTTAGAACCTTGTCTTTCTTTTCAGTTCATGCTGTTTGAGCTTTTAGTATCTGTGAGCCAGCCAGTGCTGGAAGAAGAAATCTTTGCTGTTATCGTGTTGTGCACGCTGTGCGTAGGTTCTGGGTTCGATTATTGCAATAGGCAAGTTGTATTTTATTCAAGTTCGATTTATCTTTTGATTTTTGCACGTACATTTCAAATGAAAGGACGTTTATACGCTTCTTTCATTCATTGCCTGCTGGCTTCATTTGACTGTTACACTACGATCAGTCCTTTAATTACTTGGATAATTGTAGTGCTTTGTCGGCGATTGTAATAGCTTCATACTAACAACTTTTAAGAATTCTTAAGTCAGAGTGGCACAAAAAAGAACATACGTATATGACAGGTATGCGTGCACTTTTTTCATGTGGAAATATTTTAACGTGTCATTTCGCAGTTTTTAGTCTATGTCATGGATTGCAGGCAGCAGGACAAGAGAAACGGGAAGCAAATATATTTCATGGCGTCACACGGACTGTTCTCGATGTCGTAAGAAGGCATTTAGCCATGTTTCTAACGCTTGTGTAGTAAACGTTCGACGAAGCACCTAGCCGACATGTCGCCGGTAATACGTGCTTATTTGCTCGTATTTTTGACCGTTTTTATAACAGTAGTGGGTGTTACATGTAAATTTAGAGGAATGAATTTACACTGAAAGTTTTCTTTTTTTTACTTCGGCCTTAGTGCAAATAGACAAAAGGAGACAGAGAGAAACTACTGAATCACGCTGGTACTTACGAATAGGGGCCCCGAGATCGCTATCAGCTCACGAATCGGAAACCCTGTGTGAGTGATATTCGCCACTGGAGCGTAGGCTACGAAAAGTTCGACCTGAAAAAAAAAGAGTAGGATACAGACTTTTACAAATTTCACAAAGCAAATATTAGGCGCTCGGGGCAAGGGGTTCATGGTATTGAAATTGAAGTATGGAAAGTAGAAAGCTTGCTGGTGAATTCGGCTTGGTATTGGGATAAGCTTTAAGTCATGCAACATATTCTGCTCTACAATGCCGCCGTAAGAGTAGGGTGAACGATATGCCTGGAAGTGGTTGCACACATAATTTCTATGGCACTATTACAGACCTATTTAAGAAATTTTTGATCAATAATCGTGAGGATTGCTTAATAAACTATTCTTTAAACCCTAATTTAATACGTGCAGTATGAAATGACGACAGGAACTGACGGCTGAGTCCAGTGTGAGGCTCCCAATCACGTGTAATCGTGAAGTTTTCCTACATGTCTGCATTCGCAAAACACACGTTCATCTATAAAAAAGATGTTTTGTTTTTCGCCCTAGCTGTGGATCCAATAATATCTTACTCTGTGGTTGGGCCGAAGGTAGAAAACCTGAAATTGCCAGGGTAGGAAACTGGACAAACAAGCTAAGATACCCGACAAATTTTAGAGTATCTACCGTGACCTCGATCATAATAATTCCTGTTAATCTCTTACATTACTGCACAGCATCAGAAAGTCCTGATGTTTCAAATTGTTTGTTGAAGTTCTCGTAGCCAAAAGTACAAATCACTGAAATGATCTATTAATCTGAATTAAGCTATACAGAGCTAAATCAGGTTGTTTGTTTTGTGGATTGCATCAGTTTTCTGGTAATTCATAGGCAGTCACAAGAAATGCAAGCCCACGCCCTTTCCGCTGTCACATTTAGAAAAAGTAGCTTGCTCCTTGTATGGCTGCGTCTCTTTCTCTTCACTCATTGGTATTACCGATGGTAAATTTTACAAGGCCAGCTTTTCACGCCGTCATCTAACGCTCTTCTAGACAACATGCGTGATTCTGAATCTCGTGTAAGATGTTTTTTTGAAGTCAATATTTATAAAAACAGTACTGTAATGTAGTGTACGACGTACTTGGCCATGTGATAAAATGCTTCAAATGTTTTTGCAGTCAAGTATTAACTTGAATTGAAACCAAGTATGCAACACAATAGAAAACATCTGTTAAAATAATTTCATATGCGTAGCAGAAATTCTTGCTTCTAATTAATATGCCCAGATTGCACTTTCAAAAGCACAGGAATGCTTTATCAGGGAACGCACTGCGAGATGTGTATATCGTTGATTCACGATCGTTTTTTGCATTACACCTTCGTCAGAATGCGGCCACCGAGGATGGGAATCGAACCCTCCAACTTTGCAGAGTACCGCAATGCCATATCAAGTAAGCTACAGCAGCGGGTACATTGCCAGCTACTAGAATATTCCTATTTTGCCTTTCTAGAGGAAGTAAAATAATCTCGAATGGCTACATTCTTTCCAATACTCCTGTCTTACTGCAATACTCAGTACAATGCTTGCACGAAAGGAAGTATGCCAATCCTATCACAGAAGGTTTCCTTCGTGTCGAACTCCATGAACGAATAAACCTTGGTATGTTTTTCTGATATGTTACCTAGGCGTAGGACAGGAAAATCAGGCAGGTTCTTCAAAAGCTTGAGGAATCCTTGTTTGTGTTTAAGTGCAGCAACATATTTGTAAGTTGTGTCTGTGTACGTATGTCGACAGGACACCGTCTCTTCATGCAACTCGGATTGTTTGAGACCAAAAAAATGACTGACAAACACAAAAAACAGAGCGAGCTCTGGTTTAGCCAAGATGTTCATAACATTGTCATATCAGGTGATTTAACTCTCTATGGCGGTTTGCCGGGCGGAGTCTCTTTGACTACCTTAGTGCTACCTTACAGCATAGTGGTCAGAGAGCTGCAGTTTCTTGCACGGAGTGTAATGGTTGGTGAGGAAAGTTATTATTTTGCTAACGCTTCCTTTTCCCCAGAGTTCATTTATTCGGAGTTCAGCTTAATAAAATCATATATTCGCTGTACTTACAAAGGATGTCTCTAGGCTTGGGTGAAACCTACAAGTAGGAGTTTAGGCGTCGTGAACTTCCTACTTCTACTATTAGACATGCAGATACTACTACGTGCAGAAACTCTATCATTTACATAACTTTCAAGGATATCACCACTACTGCACCTAGTATGGTTCTTCTAACACTACGCTTCAACGGCGCCACGACAGAGCTGTTCCGATCGACGCACCTTCTCGTTGTACTCCGGCTTCGTAGAAAGGAGAACCAGGCTCGCAGCTACACCTTGGGAGAATGCCAAGAGGGTCACTTGGCTGGCACCAGTGACGTTCAGTACAAGGTCAATGACGGCGGCAACATCGTAGCGGCCGATTTCGTCGAAGCTGAACCCCGGGTTATATGAAAGAAGGCGAGGATTTTCAATGTCCATGATGAAATGCACTTCACTCACGTTGACTAATTGTCTAAACCCCATCGGAGTGTGTTTGTGACAATCAACTAGAGTTCATGTGGTTACCTGGAGTTGATTCTTTCATGTAAGAAAAATATTTGAGGACATCTAAGCACTTTTGCGAGTTGTGCATGCGAAAGCATTAATGCCCATGCTCAGCGGTCCGATGCTCAACGGCCCTTCCAGTAGAGCCCTGCATGGGCCCAGGCCATCCCGAAAGCCCGGGCCATCCGAAACATTTTTTGGCGGGCTTGGGCTGGGTCCGGGCTTGAAGTCACGGGCCCGGGATGGAATCGGGCCCACTCGTTAAATGGCCTAAGTCGAGCTTTCGAGCACATGCGAGCGTTATGCATGACAAGGTTCAAGGCATTCTGTGTCAAGCTGAATTGATACCTGCAAAGAGTCGTATAACTTGTACAGCTTAGTATACCTTAACATACCCTTAGTATACCTTAGCACAGAAAATAGGAAAGCAAATGAAGTTGAAATACCTATTTCCCACGACTGCCTCGCCAACGACATCCCGCCTCACCCCGCGGCGACGCGTCACCGTACCTTCTCTGTCGAAGCGCGCTCGTGTCATGACGTAGGAGCCAATGAGAATTTAGGTGCTGCTTCTCTGCTACAGACGCCGGTTTTTTTCGATCAACGTGCCACTTGATGCTGTCGCATCAATATCATTTAAACTTTATATTCCACTTCGACATTCGCAAAGGTATCTACTAAGGTTAATATGGACGGCTGTGGTCGGGTAAATGTAAACAGATGGTGGGATATATAGTTTGCTTAACATGTAATACTTGATGATCCGTGAAGTTGCAGTTTCTAAATTTTTAAATTTAGTTCGCTAAGGATAATTTCCTCAGAAACACATATTCGAGACATACAACCATTTTCTGAATGGAGCCGAATGGATATTATTTACATGAATAGCGACTTAATTTGAAAATTGTGCCTTTCTTGGCATGCGTTACCATGTAATTAACAGATGACATGGTTCTACGAACACAAATAGAGCATTTTTATTGTAATTAGAGCACAATTCACAAATATAACTTGCAATTACATTTTTCGTACTAGTAAACATATTTCGTGTTGAGAATTTAAATTCCACTTTCGAAACATATCTATAGCAATGATAGACTAGGTTGTATTGCGTTATTAATTTGTACGGTGACAAAGCTGGTTCATCAAAAGTGCTAGGTTGAAAACGCAGTGTGTGGGCAAAATGTTTACTTTCTGCATAAATGTTTCGCATTTACCAGGAGCAAAAATGCCTAATCGTGTTTCATGTCTTTCACGAGCTTCTATTCACTTAGGGAGCCGGAAAACATGGGCAGCATCAGCCCAAAGCTCACATTTTCACATAAGGATTTATCGGCGCATACAAAGAAACATTCAATTCCGTTATGTTTACTTGGTGCGGATGCTGAATGTCCTTGTTCACTTGAGTTGATTAATCTTTATGTTCAATTGTAGTGGAGACACTGAGAACTGCGATTTCTAGGTTTTTAGTTTAAAAAAGAATATTCAGCGTCATCAACGAACAAGGACTCAATTGATTAGATGTTTCTCAAGATACAGACTTATTAAAATGAGCGCGTTTAGCAGAAATGCTTTACGTGCTTCTTCATTTGCAAACGCTTCACAAGTGTGTGATATTATTGCACTTCATTTGTGCAGCCAGTCTAGAAACTATAAAGCTAGCATGCTCACAATCTTTACGTAGAAATAATATGGCAATGAATATTCTGCATTGATTTCGGTAAACGTTTCCGTCCTGGAAAGTAAAAGACATGAAGTTTGATGAATTTCTTTCTCAATGATTTTTTATTTTAGAATATGCGAAACTTTGACGTTAAGAATCAAAATATCAATGTGGAATGCCTTGCCTCCACTGCCAGTATCGGTCATCGTTTTGGCTCAGAGTCTTGTGGCGAGAGCGGAACGCAATTTCTCTAGTGTTCATTGCCCATAGGTCGTAGCCGCGCTCAGCCAGAAGAAAGCCTGCAATATGTAACCACAAACATGTTCCACAATAGTTTGAAAGTTCCAGCTCATAACAGCGACCGTTACAAGTCATGAATGTAATTTGTAAACAAGAGCTAAAAAAATAGGAATGCCATACGTACGGTAGGTATTTTACATAGTCATTAGCTATAGACACGCAATATAAAATGTCGGGTAACGAAACTAACAACTTAAAATAATACTGCGTATAAAGTAACAAAGTAGTTTTAAGTGTGATGCAAGCATTTTTTTTTCCTTGTAGGAAAGTGAAACAATTTGAGGAAGCAGTGTTAGTGTCTACTTTGTCTAACTGACCCAATGTCTTGATACAAGATAAAAATATGAAAACTTAAAGCAGTTTGATTGAGCTGAATATTCACCCAGTGTCTGAGTGTGTTTAGACGGTGTTTGGCTAGTGTTCTTAAACAAATAAACATAAATGTATCAATATTATTGTCGCCATTCAGGCAATGGAACCGCAAGTTTAGTGCAGAAAGTTGCACTCTGTTTCCTGCAGATGTAAGTCAGCTTTACGAGGCTCCTTTATCAGGCAGTGGCGATAGAGTTAATTTGTACTTGTTGATTAGAAACCTAATTGCCTTTTTTGTACACCTCCTAGTTACAGTACGTTTCATATTATGAGGAAAGCAAGCAATGACAATCAGAATTAGAATCATGTTTTATGGAGTTACTATTTGTAATGCATAAATGAAGGTACACAAGGAGGTCCGAGAGCACAATGCTGAAAAAGGACCTCCAGTCAAGTGGCGGATAAAACGACATTATTAAGCAGCAGAGTAAAAAAGAAATCCAAGGAAAGAAAAGAACACAACACCCAATAATGAATCGCACAGCATAAGATTTATAACACAAGAAATATACAAAACGATAACGGCGACACAATAATGATACTAGAACACAATATAGAAAATTCTACACACGAATGTTCAAGAACTGAACAAAGAAGACTACAGAAAATGAGCAGCTAATACTGGGATGTGCCTAGCCCAATTAGTAGATTTCATTTTAGGGAGAAAAATAATAGTATTATATCATAAAAACTTACCTGTGTGTTAGACAGAGAATGCCGTCTTATTAAAATAAGTAGTAACCAAGATTGTTTGAAGTAAATCAGGAGATATTCAGAAATGATATATGAAATAGGAGACTGTCTGCGCTAATTAGTTCGTATAAAGAGTACGAGCAAATTATGACTTAGAGTAAATATACTTGAGTTCACTGGAACTGCTTGGCCAAATTTTCTAGACGCGTAGGGTACCGCTACAGTAAAGCATTCGCGCCTAAATTTAAGTGAAGCGTATCATGTTTAGAGAAAAACGCACAATTACAATTTAAATTGCACCCTAGCCACGCTTTTTGTCCTCAACTCGTTTGGCGAGATATGTTGGCTGCGCTCTGCCTTAACTGGCTCTGCGTCATGATGTGACGTTGTGTAGTCTGCTTCCGGTGCCGTCGAGCCAGCAAGCGGAGCCTCTCCAACCTCTCCACTAGCCGCCTGGCCGTGGATTCCCAGCGAGAGCTATCCAAGCAGCCTGCGCTGCGAGTGTTCTGTCGCAGCGCAGAGCGTGTCCGGTATTCAGGTAAACGCAGGTGACGTGGTCTTGTTGACGCATGCGCGGAGGCTACTACTGCTGTGATGAAGGGGCTGTAGCGCAATTGTGTGCGGTCAGCACAGTGCCAGCCACTTCGTGGCACAGAGCTTAACCAGCGAAACACAGAGCTAAAATTGCTGTAACAAAGTGTAAAAACTTTGAACATTTAAAAAGACAACCTGCTCACGATTACGCTCTGACGAACATTTACACACGAGCAGCAAAGTCGAATACACTTCGTTACTCTGTGTTTAACTCGGTCAGCTCTGTCCCACCAGGTAGCTGCACCCTGCAGGCCACTGACGTTTGCGCGTCCGACCAACTAGCAGAACTCCCTAGTCAGCCTGCATTTACCGGTTTAATGGACAACGCTGCAACCCGATTGTGGTAGTCATAGTCGCTGACTACAGGAGGGGGGGGGGGTGCTCGCCACCCCCCCCCCCCTGCCGTTGCCAAAGCCACCCCCCCCCCCGCTCCCGCCTAAATTGTCAGTACCAGAGTTGTAGATGTTAACCACATCATTTGCGATTTCATTTGAGGTTCCTCTGCCTTATCACTCAGCATTCTTTTGTGGGTAAAAGCTCACTTCATTTCTGGCGCAGACATGCGGGACTTTTAATTGATACTTTCGCTTTATTTCTGAAAATCCTGACGGTAGCAGAAAAAACACATTACAAGCACCAGCGGCAACTACCTAATCTGTATTTTTTTCACTTCAAATTTTATTTAAAATTTCTACTGTGAACACCGTGCACAGACAGAATATACTAACATATATACACAGGACACAACTTATTTATAGAGAAGGGGGCAGTCAACTAACAATTACTTCTAATGGTATGAATAGCCTATGGCTAGCGAATCATCATGTTAATGTATGTAAACCTCGCTTCAGATACCTTTGCATGCTTTTGATACCGTGAAAAAACCTGAAAAAAATTTAAAAAAAACTCTTCTGATAATTTACAACATTTATTAGCTATGGAAACACAGCCACTTGCATGCAGATGTCATGGATGGATGGATGGAATAAACTTTATTGAGTCCTGCAGATCGTGATATTTTGCAGAACTCATACATACATATATTTGACTCAGTAATCGAAATGAGGCCAAGCCGTATTCAATCGAAATCAGAATCAATAGCAGTTCAGTCATGCGAAGCAGCGGTTATACTCGGACTGGGAGTGAAAAAAAAGGAGAGGTTGCAGTTTGCCCGACATGTGGCGCAGTATTAGTGATAGCGAAGTATAAGACAGTTACACGAAGGAAGATTATACCACCAAGACACCGGCGTCCCTTGGTGGTGCGAGGGCACTCAGGCTGTGAAATTGAACTGTCGTTTACTATGAAGTCGTGTAAATACTTTGCGAAGGCCGTCAATACAGTGAACAATTTTTCGAGGTCACGCGACATTGCTTCAAGTGCAGCTGTTATTATATATATATATATATATATATATATAAGGGTGGGCTCCGGAAAGCTGGTAGGGCCCCAGCTCCCCCCCCATGGCGATAGTGATCCTCCGGCGTGAAGTGAGGGCAGCAAACGCGTACACCCTGGTGCTGGTCGGATACCGGCAGCCCGATGTGCTGCAGCCACTCCGCTCGCACGTTGCCTTGCGGGGGAGCGCGATGTCGCAACTTTACATGGCGCCAATCGTTAACGTTTGCAGCCCACAGCGGCACAAGGGGGAACCATGGTGCTCGCTAAAAGAAAGCTGGCAACCAACACTGACCGCACAGCTCGCGTCAACACGGAGCACCTTGTAACACAAGCAGGCGACGCTTGATGTGTGCCGTATGTGCTCGAGTGTAATGATAAATTGTTGTTGTGCATTCTCTTTCTGTTACTTCTTTTAAAACAAATAACAAACATTTCAACTATTACGAACAACATTTGTTCAGCATAATGTTGGAAAAGTTGTCGATAAAGCCCCCTGGGTAGCCAATCGGATACCTCGCCCTAACTATCTTCACATGCGCTGACTACTTAGATTGCAACGGGCCGGTTCAAAATGGGGTGCTTAGATGCCAGCTCCGCCTCTCGCCGTTTAGGGTGGTGAAACCCTTTGACAAGGCCTGCGCCGCACCTCCGCCACCATGTGTCGGAACTGTTAAAGCTGCCTTACATGTGCGTGCATTAGTTAGGGCGGTGCGGTCGTGTTGCCTGGTGTTTCTAATTTTACAGGTGCTGCAAGTGTTCGCTAAGTTGACTTTTCGCGCCTCCGACGTGAGATGAAATGTGCGTGGCAGTTGTATCAAGGAAAATACCCGTTCATGGCATTTGCTGCGCACCTTCGTGCACAAGCTCAACGAAAATCATACACCTATGTCCTAGATTTTCCCGCAACCCAGAGCGAAGGAAAACGTCGATAAGAGTCTTGTTAATCTAAGCCATGTTACTTAAATTTGTGTGTTCGTGTGAAAACGCGTTCAGGAAGTTTTCTGATGCGGTTGACGTTTGCCGCTTTAGTCATTTATACAAGGTGATGAGAAGCCTGCTGAATATGCGTTCTTTCTAACAATCTCGCCTGCACTGAGCATCCAAATGTTAGGAAAACGTTCTTGGAGAGTTTTGTCTTGTTGTGGCTCAGCATGTGTACTGAGCCGTCGTACGAGCCAGATGTAACGAGAGAAACTTGTCGTACGAGCCATATGTAATGAGGGGGATGAAATATCGAAATACTATCGCGTGGCAGTAAGCTTGTACTGACCTGTTTTTATGTTTATGAGAAGCACATATCTCGAGCTTTGCTTTGTCAATGCTCTCAAATTTGGCCTTCTGTGGCTTCAAATAGGTGAACGTATTGGCGAGCTGCCTTGAACTGAATCTCGGTTTCGAGGCTTTCTTTCTCTGCTTTACTCAAGTGAGAGCTATATATATTGGCAATAAATATTCACGTCCTTTTGGCGAGATGTGTCACAGTGGTTCTCTTTCTCACATTGCTATGCTCACATATGGGTCGTTCCACAAGAGAACGTAAGCATGTTTTTCACGGAACATTCAGACACTATACTTATCCAAGCAGGAAATGCTATGCTATACTGCAGACTGAAATTTTTCACAAGCTGGAAGCATGAGCTTATATTTTACGCTATATGGCTGCAATAACTGTCATTTATCAGTATTTAAAGGTCGCACAATTTGCCTTGCTTTTTCTTTTCGCAAGTTAAGATAATATTATGGCTTTACGTGCCGAAACCACGATCTGGATATTAGGCGTAGTGAGGGACTTCGAAATATGTTTACCACCTGGGGTTCTTTAACCTGCACCTAAATCTTAGTGCACGAGCGTTCTTGTATTTTGCTTCCTTTGAAATACAGCAGCCGCGGCCGTGGTCGAAACGGTGATCTCGAGCTTGCTTTTTCACACTCGCTGAGTGCGTCTCTACTAATCTAAGACTGTTTTCTGCCATGCGCTTTTGATCACTCTTACCTTCCACGCGTACAATTTGCATCTCGTTGAGTACAGTAGCTTCAGTTATTGGTAACGCTGCCGTATTGATTCACCTTGTTTTGTCCTATATATTTCATGACATTACGCAGCTATCATGTTACGGTCAGAAGTTGCGTCATTGTTTTTGAAGGACAACCCGCAAAACCCTAGGCATACACCATATGCGTTAACATTGTGTTTGAAAGAAATTTGCTGGCGCTAGGCAAAGCGCCGCAAAAATGACTAGTTATCTAATCGGATAGAAACTTGTTCTAGTATTGCTTTACTGTAAGTGTTCCATCACAATCCTTGTGCGTTCCTTGTGTAATCCTTGTGCGTTCAAGAACATGGTCGGAAAAGTTTAACGCATTTCATCCCGCACGTAATTTGCAATTCAATTTTTTATATTACACTCGAGCGGCATAACAGTCGAGCAACACTGGCACGCTCGCGAGCCTGGACGTCACAAGCTGCATGCTTGTTGAGCCAGCATGTATATTCCGGCGAAGAATCTGTGTTTCAGCTGTGCGCGCATGCGGGAAGCTTCAGCTTTGTCTACCTTGTGATATGTGAAGTGCGCGAGTGCCGTGATCGTAGTGGGTAAGCGCCAGAATTGAACAACAAGTAAGGAAGCAAGCAAGCGACAGCCATCGTGGCAGACGCGGAAGAAGAGGCGAAAGATGATGACCAGGGTGCGGGGGTAGTGGCCAGTCGAGCTCCTGGCGCAAGGGCCCTCCAGGCTCCCACCTGGGATCGACACGACAACCAACTTCTTCCTGCAGCCTGCCGTTGGCGAACGTCGGAAGGGCGTCCGACCCAGGCGGCCCAGCGTCTCCAGCGCCGTGCCCGAGCTGCGGCTGGCGATTGTGGCGAACGCCGCAAGGGCGTCTAACCGTTACCCGTCTCCACCACGCCTGCCTTCACAGCAGTGCCGATCATGGCTGCCTGATGATAAGGTGCCGACCGACATTAGAAGAAATGAAGCGCTTGTACCGGTCGCAGAGGTGAAGCCCTTGGACTTGGTGTCCGGTGACAAGACCTCTACCTTACTAAGGTGACCCATCCAGGTTCCCAACGTCACAGTGAAACTTGTACAACTTCCTCCTGCATTACTGGATCCCTGGTGTTCGCCTCGGGGCGACCAGGATTTTCTTCGACGGCTTCTAGTTTCGTCACCGCTACTCCACTTCGAGCTCCGCCTGTCTCGCCGCTTCTAGCCCATCCCACAGCTCCACTGCGAACCATGAAACTGTAGGCCCCCTTTTGACTTTTACGCTTTCTTTCTATACTTATTCCTCATTTGTTTTTGTGATTAGTTTGCCGAGTTTTGTTTTCTCTTTTTGCTGTCTTTTCTTTAGTGAATGGCTTGTTGTGGTAACGAACGGCTTCGTCATTTCATGCGCTGAGGCTGTGCCTCAGTAGCGAGTAATTCATTGAAAGAACCTCATCACAATTGGCGTCCGCGACAGGACGAAGTCGTACGTTGCCTCACAATTTGAAAAGAAACAGCCGGTAATGAGTTTGACGGACTTAGTCACCGCCGGCACAGCGGTTAGGGTTCCATGGGGCAGACTTGGACAAGTGGGTTCAAGACCGATGGTCTATAATATGCGAGAAAGCGGAAAAGGAGCGCGACAAGCGATTGGCGGAACAAGCAGTTGAAAAAACCCTGTCTAGAAGAGCAACTTCGCAAGGTATGCTTTCGCATCAAATGCATAGATCAAGCACTTGTTGATACTTGCTCAGAAGGTACGAGCTTCATTTTCGGGCATTGCTGTACAGGAGTACGATGACGACCAAAAAGCTTTATCTAGCATAGCGTCAAACCTTTGCAATCGGAAAGTGTCTCATGTAAAGACAACTTGTAATGGTGACATCATAGGCAGGGAGTCTGCATTTTCCAAAGAAGACGTTTGATCACACAGCAATGAGCATATTGCATCCGCATGTCAACCAGTGTTGAACGAGCCCAGCTCAGACGATGACCGGCTCGTGCATATTTCCCAGCTGCCGTGCATCAGCCTCGTTGAGGAAACTAATATTAGGACTTTGAGATCTGATTTTCTCCTCGTAGTTAAGCATAGTACGTTGGAGGATTTGTACCCTTGTGAAACTAGACATGACGATTTCAAGGCTTCTGGGGAACCACGTTTAATTTCCATAATAAGCACTGAGGTATCTTTATTGCATTCCTCTAATCCCACAAAAGCAACTCCTCGTAACACTCTACATACCTGGGAGGGCTTATGCCTGCCAACCAAATCAAATGACGGCTTTAAGGACGCAGAAGTTCTCTTGTATTCTCGTGTGCTCGCGTGTGGTTCGACCATTGACAAGGACGACCCTTCAACAACAAATGACAAAGTTCGGGACTCTAGTACGCCGATAATGACTTGTTCGATTCCGTGCAGAGTCACGACTCTAGCTTTGTGTAAAGACGTCTGGGTCAAGCTTTCAACAGTCAACACTAGAGGTCTAATTTTACGCAGATATAGAGACATGACTTCCTGGAGCGATATGATCGCTGATTGGCCAGTGTACTCTAACAAAGAAGATAGATATCTAGTTCGGTCGATGTGGGTAAGAGTCACTTAGAGGAGGTAATGATTGACTTGTAGCCTTTGTGGGACTTTTGACTTCAGACATGGTGACTTATAGACTTGGATATGATTATTCGAATGATGTGCGTGGTGATAGCCTATCGCGGACTTAGCGGCAGTTTTTGTTTAAAAACTTCTTGAAAGGGGGCTTATGTGATATGTGAAGTGCGCGAGTGCCGTGATCGTAGTGGCTAAGCGCCAGAAGTGAACAACAACTAAGGAAGCAAGCAAGCGACAGCCATCGTGGCAGACGCGGAAGAAGAGGCGAAAGATGATGACCAGGGTGCGGGGTAGTGGCCAGTCGAGCTCCTGGCGCAAGGGCCCTCCAGGCTCCCACCTGGGATCGACACGACAACCAACTTCTTCCTGCAGCCTGCCGTTGGCGAACGTCGGAAGGGCGTCCGACCCAGGCGGCCCAGCGTCTCCAGTGCCGTGCCCGAGCTTCGGCTGCCGAACGTCGCAAGGGCGTCTAGCCGTTACCCGTCTCCACTATGCCTGTATTTGCAGCAGTGTCGATCATGGCTGCCTCATGATAAGCTGCCGACCGACATGGGAGAAATGAAGCCCTTGTGCCGGTCGCAGAGGTGAAGCCCTTGGACTTGGTGTCCGGTGACAAGACCTCTACCGTACCAAGGCTATCTATCCATGTTCCTAACGTCACAGTGGAACTGGCGCAACTTCCTCCTGCATTATTGGATCCCTGGTGTTCGCCTGGGGGTGACCAGGATTTTCATCGACGGCGTCTAGTTTCGCCTACGCTACTCCACTTCCTGCTCCACCTCTGTCGCCGCTTCTAGTTCATCTCACAGCTCCAGTGCGAACCATGAAACTGTAGGCCCCTTCTAACTTTGATCCTTTCTTTCTAGACCTAATCGTCTTTTGTTTTTGTGATTAGTTTTCTGACTTTCGTTTTCTCTTTTTGCGGTATTTTCTTTAATGAATGGCTTGTTGTGGTAACAAACGGCTTCGTCATTTCATGCGCTGAGGCTGTGCCTCAGTAGCGAGTAATTTAATTTATTGAAAGAACCTCATCACAGTCCCACAGTTAGAAACTGCAGCGGAACCTCTTGTCCTTAGTTACATAATAGGATATAAATAAAAAGGCGTCAATTGCGGATATGAACAAAGAAGGGATTACACAGTTCTACAGTGTTAAAGCAAAAAAACCTATGGCAACACATCACAACATAAAAATGTATATAATAAGCAACATAAGAAATACATCAAAGAAGAGATGCAGTTTACAAGGTAATAATATAAACTCTCGGTGAACGTTGGTATGACGATAATGTACGTGAGGATTTCATGTTAGCAGGTAAATTATTGCACATTTTCCCACTAGCAAAACCAACAGCTTACTGATATGACTTTTGGACTTTATACGGAATATCATGGCGACGACGACATCGAAAATTTGCCTGGAGTGTCGATGCAATTGCTCTCTGCAAGAAAAGGAGAAATAGAAAACAGGCGTCTAGCTCGCTTCTACCGCGACTGCGGACGTTGCAATGTGCACCGGCTACAAACACAGCATGAGCACCAACGACAAAACCAACAGGGGTCACCTCGCTTATCGGTACTTCGCCAGAACCAGCCTGACGCTGAAAAGGAAGCGTATTTTCCACCACATAAGCACCGGCGGAAACATAACACTAGGCGCGCGGGGAGACAGCGCACGCGAAAGGACTAGCCATCTCGGATGGCCCAAGCTTAAACTTGGCGCCGATTAACTCCAAAATAAAGCGCGTGCCCCACGTATGTATGGCAGAGGCAGGAAAAGTAGGAGTTGAGGACCCATGTGTTCTAGCTGCTAGCGAAAGAAGACTCCACGACGCTATCAAGAAGGCTTCTCAGCTCACGTGTTTCCATCAGCGAGTGATGTTCTGTGAAGATGTTCTTATAAGTACTTGGCACAGGCTGTCTTCGTTCAACCTTATATGTGGCAGCATAAGTCCCACATTGAGCAGCTTGCCATAGGAAAGGAAGACGAAGCATATATAACATAGCTCTACCGTGACGACCTTGAACCAGGACGCCTGATTTTGCACAAAGATATGCTGATTGACATTTTCAGCTAGCAATGGTCGGCATCACTGCACACATTATAGGACGTCGTGCTCATGTTTACTGGGGGCAAGGGCGAACACCGGCGAAACCTTTTGCCGCAAATGGCCAAGCTAAAAAAATTGCGTTGGCCATATCGGTCTCGTCGACCACATCCGAGAGGTCCTCTTCTTGCCTTCGGCGACTGAAAATGTACTTGCGGTCGACGACTGGACAAGCCCGTTTGAACCATCTGGCAATTTTGCACGCCCACAAAGAACTCTCCCGCGAAATTAACTTGAATAAGATGCCGAAGACTTCATTTCCAGATCAAGTGCCCGAACGGACACTTCTTCAATGATAGTGAAATCATTGCATCCGACAACGGCGATGTCTTTAATAGGAGAGAGAAAGGCACCAACTTACAAGTCAAAGCAAACCACCTGACTTAGAAAACAACGCAAAAAGTTATACAAAGGGACGAAAATGGGGTACATAACAGCGCAAGTAGAGTGAGGTAATTTGGGTAAGAAAAGACGCCTGGTTGCGCTATTTGTAAAAGTCCCCAGTCTGTGCCGTGCATTTCCCATATTAATTTTTATTTGTCATATGCTGCATTCCCATTCTTTATCTGCGCACCTGCAATGTGATAGGACTGCTTAATCATATCATGTATCTCTCCTCCCCACTCCTTTCTTTGTTTCTTTTTTTTACATGTGTCGCGATACCTGCAATTACTTTTGCTTTTTCACAGTTTTTTTCTCACGTTTTCTTTTCTCCCTTTCCCAAATTTTTGTTACGTTCAAGTTTTGCCACTGGTATTGTATAATCATGATGTGTTAATTTCTGTTCTGTTCAGTTCAGTTATATTTGTTTTGGTACCATTCTGTTATATTTCATTTCACTTTTACAATTTGTCGCTAACACTGCATAATGCTGCATGTTACATTCTGTTCGTTTATTTATATGTTACCCACTCCCCTCTGCAAAACCTCGGCGATTGAGGGTATCTAAAATAAACAAATAAATAAATAAATAAATAAATAAGTTTGCCGCTGTATAACACAATCCACGCTGTTCCTATATTTGCTACCGAGTCCTTTCCCGCTTTTCAGATATCGCTGTCTTATTTATTTATTTATTTGGGCACCTTATAATTTTTACTCTATAATCCTTTATTCTGCTTCCGGAAAATAAACGAAACCAGTGGCATAAGGCATGGTTTGAGAAGTAATGAAACTATTGTGTTATGGAAACACATTATACTTTTGCTAATAATTCTAATCAAAAGTTGTGTTCAGAAATAATTATATATCGTTCGTTTAATTTTTATATAAATTATGTCTTCTCAATAACTGCTCTTTCGTCAGAAAAATATTCTTTGATTGTATTTTTTGAATTCAAACATTTACAAGGTGTTATATTGCTTTCTTTATAGATGTGTACTTGTGCGACTTAATATGCACAAAACACATGCATATCCCTAAAGCGTATAACTGAATCCGCTTGTAGCATGGCTTAACAAAGAGAAGCCAGTCCCTTGGTGGTGTGAGGGGACTGAGGCTGTAAAACTGAATTATCTCCTACTCCGATTCCAACTTGCAGGCGCAAATTGGAATCAGCGCAACACAGGGGTGATTAGAGATAGCAGGGAGAGGCTTTGATCCTGCAGTGGACATAAATACAGGCGGCGGCGGCGGCGGCGGCGGCGGCGGCGGCGGCGGCGGCGGCTGCTGCTGCTGCTGCTGCTGCTGCTGCTGCTGCTGCTGCTGCTGCTGCTGCTGCTGCTGCTGCTGCTGCTGCTGCTGCTGCTGCTGCTGCTGCTGCTGCTGCTGCTGCTGCTGCTGCTGCTGCTGCTGCTGCTGCTGCTGCTGCGCTGCTGCTGCTGCTGCTGCTGCTGCTTGCTGCTGCTGCTGCTGCTGCTGCTGCTGCTGCTGCTGCTGCTGCTGCTGCTGCTGCTGCTGCTGATGCTGCTGCTGCTGCTGCCTGCCTGCTGCTGCTGCTGCTGCTGCTGCTGCTGCTGCTGCTGCTGCTGCTGCTGCTGCTGCGCTGCTGCTGCTGCTGCTGCTGCTGCTGCTGCTGCTGCTGCTGCTGCTGCTGCTGCTGCTGCTGCTGCTGCTGCTGCTGCTGCTGCTGCTGCTGCTGCTGCTGCTGCTGCTGCTGCTGCTGCTGCTGCTGCTGCTGCTGCTGCTGCTGCTGGGCTGCTGCTGCTGCTGCTGCTGCTGCTGCTGCTGCTGCTGCTGCTGCTGCTGCTTGCTGCTGCTGCTGCTGCTGCTGCTGCTGTGCTGCTGCTGCTGCTGCTGCTGCTGCTGCTGCTGCTGCTGCTGCTGCTGCTGCTGCTGCTGCTGCTGCTGCTGCTGCTGCTGCTGCTGCTTGCTGCTGCTGCTGCTGCTGCTGCTGCTGCTGCTGCTGCTGCTGCTGCTGCTGCTGCTGCTGCTGCTGCTGCTGCTGCTGCTGCTGCTGCTGCTGCTGCTGCGCTGCTGCTGCTGCTGCTGCTGCTGCTGCTGCTGCTGCTGCTGCTGCGCTGCTGCTGCTGCTGCTGCTGCTGCTGCTGCTTGCTGCTGCTGCTGCTGCTGCTGCTGCTGCTGCTGCTGCTGCTGCTGCTGCTGCTGCTGATGATGATGATGATGATGATGATGATGATGATGATGATGATGATGATGATGATGATGTATGCATACATGGATGGGGTTCGGAAAGCTAGTCAGGCCCCAGCCCCCCCCCCCCTGGAAAAATGAAAACGTTACGCCTATGGACTGTGCCCAGCAAAAGAAGTAACACTCAGCACAAGAATAGTGGCGAGCACACTCGTCGACTGTCGAAATATGATCACCCGCCGTGGTGGCGTACTGGTTTTGGTGTCCCCGGTTGCGCGATCGAATCCCGCTTTCGAAATGCGAAAGCACCCATGTACTTGTATTTAGGTGCACGTTAAAGAACGCCAGGTGGTCAAAACTAACCCGGAGTCCCCCACTACGGCGTGCCTCATAATCTTATCACTATTTTGACACGTGAAACCCATTTGTTTAATTTTTAAATATGATCAACGGTTCAAGCACGTCGGCATTTATACATGACTCCTCCAAGGTTCCATCGTTATCACTGTTGCTCACATGCCATCCAGAAAGTACAACACTATTCACGTCGTGCGTACAGTCTGATTACAAGTTTGGCGATAGCACAAGTCACAGATAGAACGGGCTGCATTAATCGAGAATGTTGTGATACATGCAGGCGCGTCTTGCTCCAAGCATAGCGCTTAGCGTGCGTGAGCCGCTGAAAAGTGGTCAATATCTTCACGGACGGTCCTTGTGGCAAAAGCTCTGCAACAAGTGACCAGAATTATTAGACCAGTCTGCTTTTCGTGTCCACGAGTTGGTCCTTTCTATGTTTAAAATATATATATAGATACGTTGCCGTCAGTTTTTTACATGTGTCTCAGCAAGTCCATTTCTATTGCAGGCCTAATAAAATGAAGAACAAGCCACACTGTTGACTTGGCGTGTACGGCGTCTACAATCAAGAACCTTGAGCGGTCTCACCATTTTTAGATAAGAAGCTGCACGACTCCACCTACTGGAAAAAAATAAACATAAGGATAATAAACATTTGACAATGGACACTTTTAACGTGTACCGGAATTTGTACGAAAGATGAATTTACAAATTGTCAATGCTTCAACATGGAACTGATTGATGCGAAAGCGTCAAAAGGCCCATTTAGCGAAAAAGCCTCGCGTCTGTCTTCTTTAATCGCGAAATGGCACCTAAGCACCCATTGCTATTGGCTGCGACGCCATTTCATGACCGAGCCTCGACGGATTTCCCATTGGCTGCGATGCCACGGCACGAGCGCGTCTCGACGAAGCAGAGCAGGCAAAATATAAATCCTGCTGCTGCAATAGCGCTGCAGGTGTTGCATGAGTAGTGAAGGCATGGCCGCGACGTCACGTCACTATCGTTCAGGCTCTCGGAAACCTGTGTTATCCGCGCAAGCTCTCGCCTGCGTTCTAACTGTGCTTCGGTAAGGCCAAATCAAAACTTGCCAAGCGTCTCAATGCACTCGCTTGCCCGCAGGACTTTATAGCTTGAAGAACCACTGTTGCGACTCGGGGTTGCGTTTAGGCAAGGAATCCTCCAGGCACAGGTGTTGAATTTCCCGCGTTCTTCCTAGAAGAAAGAAGAGGACGAGGATCGGGCCAGGGAGCGCGTGAGCGCGTTCGAAAGAACTAGCCTGCCATCTTGGACGTTCTGGGCTGAGGTGGACGCTAATAAACGCTTCTCGGCGTCTCGAGTTTTTGTCGGCTGTTCCGTGTGCCACGTACTCTAACATTTGGTGCCGAAAAACCCGGGAGGCAACAGCCGGGAGCTACCGTCACGGGACTTCGCTGGTGGCTACCGACTGGAACCACTGCCACGAACCACGGAGGTACATGGATCAGCGGACCGCCATGGATAAGCTCAAGTTGAAGCGAGCCACAAGGAGGGCCCAAAACACCAGGATCATTCAAGAGGCAAGTGCAGTGCTAGAAAACAATGCCGCGACATTACGACAGATCGACTGTATTTACGAGCGGCTCAAGACCAATAACGATGAATTGAAGAAGATCAATGATGAATTAGAAAGCCACATAAGTGAAGAGGCATTCGAGGCGGATTACGCAACCGTAATTGAGTATGAGGACAACGCGACCCGCATCTTAGCTGAGCTCCAGAGCAAACGCCGCCAGCAGTCCGAAACCACTTCATTGTCATCGCCAGTCGAGGTTCGCGACATGCCGGTGGCCACGGGGCATTCTGAAAGGCCAGGAGTCAAGTTGCCGAAGCTGGTAATTAATGCTTTCGACGGTGATCTGAGCAAATGGAACGCGTTCTGGGAGCAATTCGACCAGATCATCAACCAGAACGGAACTCTTACAGCTACCGACAAATTCAACTACCTGAGGTTATTTTTGAAAGGAGACGCGGCGACAGCTATAGCGGGGCTGCCTACCACCGAAGCGTGTTACGTTGACGCCTTGGACATGCTAAAAAGACGTTTCGGGGACAAGAAGCGATTGGAGCAGGAGTATTTCTCAAGACTTCGAAGGCTCACTCCTGTGCGTTCTTCTAATGAAGTAACGAAACTTCGCAAGTTGTACGACCAGGTGCTCATTAACACGCGGGGACTGGAGGCGCTTGGCGTGAGCAAGTCGTCTTTCTCGTCGATGCTATGCGACATTCTGCTCAGGGCACTGCCACGTGACATTGTCGTAGCGTATCACAGATCTTGCGCTACACAAGCTGCAAGTTCCGCCAATGACAACGTTCAGCAAGCCACGGAGCTAGAGCGACTGCTGCAGTTCGTCTCCATTGAACTGGAAAGCCTTGAAAAGAGTGACTTTGGGGAGAAAAAAGTATACGACGAGGCGACTCATCCTAGAGACAATAAGAACCGCCAGTTTGACAGTGCGATCCCAACGTCATCAGTGCTTCATAACCAAGCTTCAAAACCACCTCCGGATACGGGCTGCATTTTCTGCAAGTCAACGCAGCATTTGACGGAGTCTTGCCGTACAGACTTATCGCTGTCAGAGAAGAAGAAACTTCTCGCCGCCGACATGCTGTGCTTTCGATGCACCATTAAAGGCCACCGTGCAAGGGATTGCAGACGGAGAATTGTGTGCTGCGGCTGCAGAGGTCGCCATGCGTCTAGTATTTGCGACCCAGATAAACTAAACCGAAAGGCCCATGAAGACGTGAAAGGCAGCAGTACGACTGTATGCGCAGCTACCACTAAGAGCAACGAAAGAAGTGACACTTTGACGTGCGTGCTCCTACAGACTTTTCGAGCATGGGCAGTGACAGATTATTCATGCCGTTACATCAGAGGCGTGTTCGACGGAGGAAGTGAACGTACGTTCGTAACAGAAGCTCTTTCAAGGCGGTTAAAGTTGAGGTGTCTTGGCTTTGATACCATAGCAATAAACACTTTCGCCAGTGTCAGCAGTTGCACACCGAAAAGATTTCGCATCGTCGAGCTTCACCTCCGAAGTCAGCATTCCGACGTTGAAGTTACATTGAGAGCCATCGAGATACCCCACATTTGCCGAGACATATCAGCCAACACGATGACTACTTCGTTCGTCACATCATTCAAAGAAACCGGCCACGATATCGCCGATGAACTGATCCACCCGTCCATTGAAAGAGAAAACGGAGTAAGTGTACTTATTGGCTCAGACGAGATGTGGGCGGTGATGACAGGTGAACTCTCCAGACCGGGAAACGCGGAAACACTCATCGCTATGAACTCAAAGTTCGGATGGATTCAAGGGAGCGCGTGAGCGCGTTCGAAAGAACTAGCCTGCCATCTTGGACGTTCTGGGCTGAGGCGGACGCTAATAAACGCCTCTCTGTTGTCTCGAGTTTTTTGTCGGCTGTTCCGTGTGCCACGTACTCTATCACAGGGATGAGTAGGTCCGGGAGTAGGAGCTGAAAAAAACTCATGAGCCATTCCTTTCTGTGAAGTTGGGCGACCAGTGAAGCTGTTTAGTACACGACACAGTCGTGGCACAGAATTTTACACAAAGGTATGCACACATTGATTGCATTGATGACCGGACTTCTTTTTTAGTAGTTGGCTTCTTAGCGGTTTCAATTTTCTCAAGGGTCTCGATCTGCGGGCGTAGGGCACCGTGGCCTACAATATGCCCTAAAAATTTCACGGAGGTAAAGCCAACTTCAATTTTGGAAGGCTTGATAGTTAGACAGGCGTTTTTGACTTGCTGGAAGAAACGCCGAAGGGTGTGAACATGTTGTTCCCATGTTTCGGTGGCAATTAAGACGTCGTCGAAGTAGTGGTATATGTTGGGGATACCGTCCACTACGTTTCTCATGAGCCTTGTGAAAACAGCTGGAGCTGTCTTAATACCAAAAGGCATAAAGCGGAACTGATAGAGACCCGACGAAGATTGGAAGGCTGTCATGTGCTTGCAGTCGAGATGCATGGGGGCTTGCCAATACCCATTTTTAAAGTCAAACTTTGAAAAGTACCGACTCTTGCCCAGCTTGGCGAACATCATGTCTGCTCGTGGTATTGGTTCGTTATCCATGATGACCACATGATTTAGCTGTCTAAAATCAATGCACAATGCTGCCGTCTTTTTCTTCACGACCACTATCGGGGATTGCTATGCCGAGTTCGATGGTTCTATAATTCCTTGCTTTAGCATTTCCTGAACTTCATCTTCTACAGCCTTTTCAATTGCAAAAGGTACCGGGCATTGCCGGATGTGCACGGGCGTGTCCGTTGTCGTTTTTAACTGGCATTCTACGAGATGGGTTTTTCCAGGTACATCCGAGAATATGTCTTGGAACGTAGACAACGTTTCCTTTGCTTCACCGGCTTGCTCATCAAGTAATTCTGTGGGAATTTTGACGTCTTGGTAAGGGGTTCTTTCCTGTTCAGTTCAATAAATGGCGGGTCGTTCCTTTCATCTTTACGGGTGTTGACCGCTACAGCAGCTTGGTGTTCAGCCGATGGTAAGGAACATCTTTCCTCATACTTTTTGAGTAAGTTTATATGAAATGGACCCCTTCGCGTGCCCAAGTAACGACGTAATCAAGGTCGCTTCTCTTTTCAATGACGGTGAATGGTCCCTTCCACGTTAGGATCAATTTGTTGTTCTCAGATGGTAGCAAGAATAATACTTTGTCTCCCACGGCGATATGTCGCGCCTTTGCCTTGCGATCATAATATTGTTTTTGTGTAGTTTTCGCTTTTCGAAGCTCCTCGTGGGCTAGTTGACATGTCTTCTGGAGTCGTTCCTGCAGCTCTACTACGTAGCCGTAAGTCGTTTTGGTCTCTTCGTCCAAATGTTTCCTTGACCAAAGCTCCTTCAGGATAGTCATCGGTCCTCGTACGTAACGGCCATAAAGGAGATCAAAAGGTTAGAAACCCAAGCTTGTCTGTGGGACTTCTCTGTAAGCGAAAAGCAGTGGCACCAAGTATCGATCCCAATTTTTGGGGATTTCTTGAAACATTCGCCGAATCATCTGCTTCAACGTACCGTTAAAACGTTCCACTAAGCCGTTTGCCATTGGATGGTATGGCGTAGTGGGTAGCCATTTAAAGGAAAGCAGCCGGCTTAGCTCTTTCATGAGTTGTGAGGTGAATTGTGCACCTCGGTCGCTAACTATTTCCCGTGGGATTCCAACGCGGCAAAACATCGCAAGCAATGCCTCGGCAATTCTTTCTGTGTCAATGCTTGGTAAAGCAACTGCGTCTGGGTAACGCGTTGTGAAGTCCACCATGTCAAGAACAAATCTGTTACCATTAGCGGAAGTAGCGGAAAGTGGTCCGATAATATCAATAGTGACTCGCTGGAAAGGAGTATTGATTATCGGCATGTTTCCAAGGGGTACGTCCTACCAGGTGTTTTAGGACGATCCTCTGACAAATGTCGCATGATTTCACGAACCGGGTGACATCTCCTTGGACGCCAGGCCAGTAGAATTCTTCTGAGACTCTGTCGGCCGTTCTTTTTGTCCCTTGATGACCAGAGAGGATCCCTTCATGCGCTATTTTCAGGACGGAACCCCGAAGATCTCTCGGAACAAGCTGTTCGATTTCTCTTTTTGTCGCAGATTTATAACGCCGGAAGAGAATATCATTCAGTAGTATAAATGTAACAGTGGCGATCGCGTGGTTTTGGTCTTGCCTACGCCCGTGAAGCAACCACTGAGACTTCTATCTTCCTTCTGTAACTTTGCCGAAGCATCAGGAGTGACGTCTAGCGGGTTTACAAGGGCTAACGGCAGCCTTGCTGAAAGGGAATGTGACGCAGCAACCATAGTAGTATCTTGAACTGGGTAGGTTTTCTCGTTGTGGTGCGGCCCACCTTCAGTACTTTCTTGACAATACAGTGCGGTAGGCTCCATCTTCGCATATGTGCCTCCAGCTAACTCGAGAGAGGGGCAAGCACCGTTAACATTGCCCAGAACAACATCATACAATGGACGCTCCATGCATATGGCACGCACAGTGCGTTTAAAGACCGGACAGTCAACTTGGACTTCAGCTTCGGGAAGGTAATGTGCGGAACTATCTAATAAATAGACAGTGCGCGTTTCCCCAGTAAACTTGTTTGCTGGCACAAGAGAGCGCTTTACTACGACAGTGTCGCAACCGGTATCTCTCAAAACAGTTACGGGTTGTCGTTCTAGACGCCCTTTTGTTGTCGGCATTCCTTCTGTTCTTAGTTTTGGCCCAAAGGCGCTTTGCACACCTGAACCAATCTTTTCAGAACTGCGGTCTTCAGTGTTTACAGCATGTGTGCTCTGTTCTTGCCACCCATCTTCTTCGGTTGGTTGGCCGCGTTCGGAAAGAGAGCACGAAGCCTCGTTGCGGTCCTTCGGGTTTTTGGTAAAGCCTTCCGATCCATGGCCAGATTTCGTCCCTTTCCAACCGTCGCAGCTTTAGATCCACTAGTCCTAGACCAGCAGTCCGACGGTTTGTGTCCTCGCTTGTTGCATATGAAGCAATGGGGCTTCGCTTGACCGCTTGATGGCTCATTAGTTTGCGTTCCACTCTTCACACACACCTTTTCTTCTCGACCTCTAGCCAGATGTCGGGCCTTGCGCTTCGAGATAGTGATCCGCTGTTTCTGCTAAACTGTCCAGACCTTTGCAACCTCGCTCCTTCAGAAAGATGGCAAGCTTCTGATCACATCGTCGCAAGAATTGTTCGGAGACAACCTTGTTTCTCAAGGCGTCATACGTCTTTTCAGTTTTGGCCAACTCTTGCCAGTGATCAAAATACGCAAGCAACCTGCCTGAAAATTGGCGACCTGTTTCGCCATTGTCGGGCTTGGCCTCTCGAAACTTGATTCGATAGCCCTCTTCCGTGAATCGAAACCTCTGGAGCAATGTTGCCTTAAGCTTAGCAAAATCAGTCACGTCTTCAGCGGACATGTGCCCGACGACAGTGAGTGCTTCCCCTGTTAAACAAAAACTCAAAGATAGGGCCCACTTGTCGCTAGGCTACACTTGGTCTCTGGCCACTGGCTCGAACCTCTGAATGTACGCGTCAAGATCATCCCGAGCTTCATTGAACGCTGGAATCAACTTGTGCGTGCTTCGGAAGCCTTGATTACTCGCTTCCCAATCACTTGAGTCGGCTGTGACTGCTTGACTTGGCTGTTGCAATTCTTGCACGCGCAGCCGTAGTACCAACAACTGGGGCTTTACAGCTTGCCGCTCCAACTCTCGTGCATGGTCCTCTTTGGCATCCTCACGCTCTTGTGAACGGCGTTCTCTTTCTCTGCTACGCTCCTCATCCATCCACTGCTGGAGTGCCTTGCCTGTGAGTCCCAACTCTTTACCGAGAGCTATGAGTTTTTCGGCATCTATCCTCAACCACCGCACACGAACAAAGTGAGACTCTCAAAGGTGTTAGGAGAGTTTAGTCCTGTTCGCGTACGCCAGATAATGTACAGGAATAACGTGGACCGTCACGTTTGTTGACGTGCGGTGCGGCGAGGAAAGACTCGAAGGCGATATTGGGACGGGTTGCACAGACAGACATGTAATTCACACTATTCTTTTACACAGACACAAGTAAGATGATCTGATATCGTATCAAGTCTTACGACGCGGCAGACTACAAAGTTTCAGGCACTAGCCCACTAACGCGCCAAGTCTGGGCTTCGCGGTATACGGCACCACAGTGGTCGCTCACGTGTGTTCGTAACCTTCGTTGACACGCCGAATGCGTTGGAGGCGGCTTGGGTAGGCAGTGGCGGTGACGCGGCGACAGCCGCTGGGTTGGTGGCTCAGGATTCTGACGCCGGTAGTGCGAACGCACCAGACTCCCGAGAACACAGGAACTGCCAGATCTCAGGAACCGGCCAGGCACGGGACACGGGCAGGACCTCGGTTGGGTGGCTTGTGACCCGCCACGAGGCTACCCAGCGATGCACCCGGGTAGCCCGCTCGGGACTGCTTCCATGAAGCTTCCTCGGCCCTGGTTCGATCGGCCCTCGTGGCCGCAGCTGCCCGTATGGTATGGTATGGTATGCCTTATCTGATGGCGCATACCCACTACGGGGGATTGGCCAAGGTTTGGATGGAATTAGGCAATGTTTTTTTAATACGGAAATTAGTAAAGCTAACTGAAGAAAATGAGCAAAAATAAAATATTTAAGAATTCAAGAAAATCTATTTGAAGCACTTATAAATTCTTCCACGGCTGAGCAAATATCCCTGTGGCACTTTCCAAGAGAGGAGGCTCCTAAAGAAAGGATATTTAGAATAGAAAAACTTAAACCAAGCTGTGTAAATCTTGATTCTATAATATTTTTCCTTAAAGAAGAAAAACGGTGGCAGAATATGAAAAAAATGATCTATTGTTTCATCTTCTCCACAGAATGGGGTCAGAGGGGAGGGCACCAGACCAGCCCTGTGACGATAGAAGTTTAATGTTGGTACTTGACAACGTAATCGGGTAAATATGACTTCAGTTTTTCTGGTGTGAAAGGAATTTTTGGGCCACGGGAATAGGAGGTGTCGATATTCTGAGAAATTACCTACAGCTGGGTTCAAGAAGTCTTGAATAATTGAATATCTACTGAATCTAGTAGTCGTTAGGTAAGCTATTGTAGGAAGTAATCGTAATACAGGGCCACTGAGGGCCTCTCTCTCGAGACTGTCAGCCATTTCGTTCATGACTGACTAATCATTTATGTCCAGGCACCCAAAGCAATCTAATGAAACTTATGTGGGAAGGCACTAGAAAATGAAATGTACGTAAAAGGTTAGTGATACTATTTGCTGTGAGCGAGGAACATAAAGATAAAGATTCTGTTATTATTACTACCGCCGATATTGATGAATTCAGTTTGCGTAGGGCTAGAACTACAGCTAGAAATTCAGCCACATCGCTCGTGTCTTCTTTTTCATCCGCCACCAACCCTCGTGCTCTCTTATTCGCCGCGTCATGTCGCATATATAGCTGCCATCGTCGTCGTCTTTCACCACATAATCCAAAAGGATTTGTGGGACATACTGGGCACTCTAGATCTGGAAGGCGAAGTAAGTAATCTTTTAAAAGATATCTATAAAAATAACGAGGTGCTTATAAAATGGGAAAACAAGGTATCGGAGCCAATGGAGATACAGCAGGGGCTGAGGCAGGGGTGCCCTCTGTCACCTTTGTTGTTCATGCTGTATTTGCAAGGATTAGAGAAAAAATTTGAGAGGAGCGGACTGAGCTTCAACCTTTCCGTTTTTAAAGCAAGGAGAAAGGATTAAACAGTCATTGCCAGGACTGCTGTACGCAGATGACATTGTACTTATGGCTGACAACAAGGAAGACTTGCAAGGGTTACAGGATATCTGTGGTAAAGACTGACATAGCTTAGGTTTGAAGTTTAGTAAAGAAAAATCGGCAGTCATTATTTTTAATGATAATCAGGGCAGCGAGCATAGGATACAGGAGGTTACGCTGGAGGTATTGGATAAGTACAAATATCTTGGTGTGTGGATAAACAATGGGGCTGAGTACCTAAGAGAACATGAAAAATATGTAACGACTAAAGGTAGCAGGAATGCAGCTGTGATGAAAGTTAGGTCACTGTGGAATTACAATAGATACGAAGTGGTGAGAGGGATGATGGTCCCTCTCCGTGTGACCGTGTGATGAAGGTGAAAAGGGGTGATGGTCCCTAGTTTAAATTTCGGCAATGCGGTCCTGTGCATGAGATCAGAGGTTCGATCAAGGTTGGAAGTTAAGCAGCGATGGGGAGGTAGGCTTGCTTTGGGAACACACGGAAATACACCAACTCAAGGGGTACAGGGTGACATGGGGTGGATGTCATTCGATAGCAGGGAAGCTAGCCGCAAGCTAGAAGTTGAGGAGCGATTGAGAGAAGTGGCAGAAAATCGGTGGGCAAGGAGAGCTTTGAGGAATGTTGATACAAAATGGAGGAAGCTGACCAGAAAATTGTCAATCAAATATTTGGACTTCAGGAGAAGTGCAAACCAAGAAACAGCGGGTAAGAAAAACGTTAAAGAAACAGAGAGGTGTCAATGGCAAACAGGGATGCAGACGAAACCAGCACTGGGAACATACAGAACTTTCAAGCAAGAAATTGCCAAAGAAAATATCTATGATAATTCTTGGGGAAGCTCTTTGTTGTTTCAAGCCAGGACGGGAGTATTGCGGTCTAAGATGTACCGAGTCAAGTACCAAGGTATATACACATTGTGCGGTGCGTGTGGAGAGGAAGAGGAAACGGCTGAACATCTCATACTTTTCTCTAAAGGGCTTAACCCTATATACAGTGCAAAGCAACGGGGCTGATTTTTTCAAAGCATTGGGGTTTAGGGACAGTGGAGGCAAAATAGACTATAAGCGGGTAGAAATAGCCAAACGGAGGTTATTTGATTGGTGGCTAAAATAAAGGTAGGGGTGAAATTTCACCCTCCACAAAGTACCAAATATGTTAATAGTCACGGCTAGGTGGCGTGTGCCACCGCCCGATTTAAAGGGTTCAGCCTCATCCATCCATCCATCCATCCGGCTCCTACCGCTCGCACGCTTTTCTGTCTCTCCGTTGCCTTCGCTGGGATCGCACGTCATCGTGTGCGTTGCTTTTGTCGGTTTTTGTCGTGCAGCACGGCCCATGTATTTTAAGCCTGCTTGGTGCTGTGATCGTCGACCTGAGCTGAACGTTGAGTGACCGTGATTGCACGATGCTTTTTAAGAGCGTCCTCCAGCAAGCAGTTAAGTGAAAAAAAAAAGATTCAAAGAGATTCAAATTGATCCCGCTCAAAATTGACAGGACTTCGCTTGACAAGGCTTTCATTTCTTTCTTTATCGCTTTTGCTGTTGAATGCGAATCGCGTCACACGTGCTCCCAACTTCAGTCGTTCTGTTTACTTAGCTAACGTTGGGTAAATACTAGTCTTTGAATGTTGATTCTAGTTAAAATAGTCTGTAGCAGCGCGTGCACAAGCTTTTCTTCATCGAATATAAGTTGAGTGCTAATCTTTATCAGTAGGCATTAATACTTTATGGCGTGTGTTGGCGAAAGGTTGTGACTATATTCTACCTACAGGACTCAATGGCCTACTGCTGCGTGCCATGCTGCGGTCAGCTTCAAAAAACAAGGAAACTGGCGTATCCTTTTCATGAAATCCTTGCGGATGAAGCTCTCCGAGACCAGTGGATTAAGGCAATCCAGAGGGATTACTGGATACCGAACACTACGTCGAATTATAAAAGGGTGTGCAGTCACCATTTCAAAGAGGCTGACTTCACAGAGGGCAAGTGGCGTTGCCTCAAGAATGGTTCTGTACCGACAGTATTTCCTGAGTACCCGGCTTATCTGCAGCCGCCAGTACTCAAGGAAAGAAACTCGGTAAGCATAAGGAAAAGGTCGTGTGTACCCAGTCAGGGCAGCCAGAACGAACCTCCCAAAAAACGTAGAAAGGGCACATTTCCAACTATTGAATCTCGAGAAGCGGATGTCAGCAAAAGAGCTACCAAGCGAAAATGAAGGCAGCCCACCTCTTGAGGATGAACAAGGATGTGCATTGCAGATCCCTCACACTCCCCACTTCGAAGCATTTTGTCACCGTGCAACAGTTGCAAACCAGGATACACAAAATTATGTGGCTCGTATTAGTTTCCTTACAACAGAGAGGGCAAAATGGCGACGAAAAGAAAGGGACTTGAAGAGGCGAATAGAAGGCAAAAGACAGTGGACTCCCATAAAAAGTAACTCAAAAAGGGTACGAAAGATTGCAATTTCGGTGATATCACCTTCATCAGAGAGCAAGCATAACAAAAAGATCTGCGGCTGTCTTCTTTTGGGACCAAATGACACATTTTCAGCGGAAGAATCCAACGTGGACACAAGATGTCGTGAGACATTGCAGAGTGCTTCAACATCTGTCAAGCAAAGCTTACGAGCATGCTAGACAGGAACATCTACTTAAATTACCCAGCAGAAACACACTGCAAAATTTTGTTGGGAGCAGTTGTGGAGAAGCCGGCTTCAATGACTTGATAAAAGCGCGACTGAAGGCAGAGAGTGACAAGCTCGAAGCACCACAGTCCAGGGTTTGCTCTCTTATAGTTGATGAGATGAGGATTAAGCCAGTGCTGCAGTATAATAAGCAGCGAGACTGCTTTGTTGGCGAAGTAGATATGGGAATAGTAAATGATGTGAGACCAAGTGAGCCCGTGCTGGCAAAGTTCTTGCTTTGTTTTTTTGATCAGCGGACTCTCCACGGCATACAGAATTACAGTTTCTTATTTTTTTACCAAAAGATTGAATGGCCTCCAGCTGTCAGAATTGGTTCGCTATGTTATGAAGAAGGTTGAAGAAACAGGTTTCAAAGTTGTCCGTTTGGTCACTGACAACCACAAGGTTAATGTGAGTGCAATGAGAGACTTGTGTGGTGGTTTTTTTAACATACAGGATTGAACATACAAATGATAGCGACAGGCTTCTGTTTTTAAGCTTTGATTATTGCACGTATTGAAGTAACATAAGGTCCCAGTTTTTGACAAGATATTTTTGGAAGAATGGTGAAATTTCATCATTTTATTTAAAGAAGCTCTTCAAGATGCAGAAGGTATGGATAGTAAAGCCTGTGAGAAATTTGAGCAGGAAACACGTGTTTCCTAGCAATATTGAAAAGGTCAATGGGAAGCAAGCTGTTGAAGTGCTGGCTCCATATGTGACGTCGGCACTTGAGTTCCTGAAGGAGCAAGCAGGTCACAGCTGCCACCCTTACTTCGCTGCTGCAGGGCCATCAGTTTTCTTCATGAAGAACATTTAGCGATGGTTTCTTCTACACGGCACCAGAAACAGACAGCAGTACATTAACCAGAACTGCCCTGATGTTAGGCACTATGATGATGCCGATGATAGTCGTGTTGAATGGTTGGGGGTGACTTTACCATTGCACATCGAGGAGCTCAAGAAAAATTCTGCTTCGCCCCGTGGGTTCCTAACAAAAAAAAAACTTGCGAAGGATTGCTCCTCACCACATACTCCACTGTAGCATGCATAGGCTAATTGCTTAAATCAGAGGATTTCGGCTTTGTGCTAACACGAAAGTTCAGCAGTGACCCTATTAAGTCATTGTTTGGGACATTGAGAAGATCACTTGGTTGCAATGACCAGTTGGATGTACGTTCAGCCATTTCAGGGCTAGAAAAACTCCTCAAGACTGGAAATGCTACTCTTTCAGCGAACAGCAATGTTTTGCACAAGCAGGAGCCTGGTCATGCCGACGCGCTGTCAGCTTCAGTAGCCGCACTACCCATGCACTGTTCGGTGTTATCAGCTGTTGCTGTAAAAGAGCTGGACCGCTTGAAGCGAAATGCAATGCCCACCTATACAAACCTACAAGTGTCTGCGACTGTCTACGTTGGTGGCTACATAGCCCTGGTGGTCAGAGAGCACGTGGAGTGCCAGGACTGTTGCTCTCTGATGACAAAGCCTCTCACTGGCCAGCCTCTCCAGCAATTCGCAAGACATCAGGACAGAGGTGGGCTTTTGTAGCCGTCTGATGAAGCATTATATGTTCTCGAGGGGCTGAGAATGTTCGTGCATATTGCCTTGCGGGAACATCCAACATTCAAGACTCTGTGGCAGCTACCGGCAGTAATTAAGTAAGGCCTTCTACAGTGCAGGACAACTGACAGCCAGCACCACAAAGACTTAGTCGAGTTTGTGTGTTTTAAATTTATCAAACCACTGCTTGTGAACTATGATAGTGCAGCCACCGTCTACAAGGGTTTTTCTTCGAAACCACTGAATAGAAAATATTTTCAATTATAAAACAGCCCTCGGGATTTTGTATATCTGAACTGTATGCATTGTTCAACAAAGCATTTGCAATGAAATATTTACTCACATCTTGTTTAATCAAGGCATGCGGCGCTTTTTCTTGGTCCTAAAATATTCGTTTCTATTTTTCCTGGCCGCTAAGGCACACGGACGTGGTACAGAAGGTGCAAAGGCGTGTGAATGAATATTCGCGTCGGCTACAGCGCTCATATGATGCAAAACAACTGGGGAAAACTTGTCTGAAAGTAATAAAAAATAGTATCCTACTAACGTGCGCCGAGGCCCGAAGAACGGCTCACTATAAGAATATTCCAGCTTCAATAGAGCAGCCTCGCAAGCAGTTCTTGGCAAGATATATCTGCAAGAACGCTTGACGACTTACGTATTTTCTGCACTTTACTACGGTAACCAATGGCGTACTAAGCGCTGCAACAGCAATGAACAAGCTCGCGTTTTTTTTTCCTGCTATGTGTGAAGCGCAATCCGCATTGACGCTACAGTTGCTGCAAGCGCGCTCGAACTTTAACAAACTGCATTCCAGACATTACTATTGTGCTCTACAGCGTTATAAACAAGACTCTGGTCACCCAGTGGAACGTTATTCAAAACAGCCGGCGTCGCGGCCGCCGCGCAGATGGGAGTCGCGGCGGCACTCTACGTCGGTGGCGCTCTCAGGGAAATGCGCAGCGACAGTTTGGAACTCTGCCGACGGCGCCTCCCTATTGTCTCGGCGTCTTGACAGGAAGAGTTATCGCGGCGGCTATGGTCTGAGCACCAATGGCGCACCGACCGGGGGGGGGGGGGGGAGGTTTCGGGTGTTGTAACCTCCCCCCTGAGGCCGAGTTAACCCCCCCCCCCCCCCCCACGCGTCCAGCCCCACCAGTCTAACGTGTACCTTCAGTGCTCGGTTCAAATCGTCATTACACTTCAGGAGGTGGCTTGAGGTCGAACTTTGCTGATTAACAAAAACGCTCTATCGCTGTCCCGTATTTATTCATTCACTCCTAAAATACTTGGAGTCAAACGCTGAATAAATACCCATCGTCATCATCCTTGGTCTCCTTATTGTTATAATTATTAGGCATTTTATTTGCTGTTGGATTCATCTGGCTAAAGCAAGGAAATTGTATAATTTGCAAAGTGCTTGCTTCCCCTCCTCCCACCACCACCACAAGAATTCAACCCCCCCTTGGCAGAGATCCTGGGTGCGCTTCTGCTGAGCACACACGTGTCAGCACACGTCAGGACACCACTCAATTCACCAAAGGTGTCCGCTTTTAAAGGAGTTGTCGAACGGGCTGATATGGCGCACATACTTTGGGAATGGTAACGCCATGAGGAAGAAGGACCAAGAGGAAGGGGGAAGACAACAGCAGGACCCTCTGAAGCGGGGCGCCTCGCTGAGAGATGGCAAGCCGCCCTCCACAGCGAGGCACCCGAGGACCAGGAGTGGCCGCCCAGCGGGCCAGGGCCATTGCCGAGGATCTCGAAAGATTGTTCTCCGGCGATGGACCCCTGGCAGCCTAGCCCCTGGCACCAACAGCCATAACCGTTGGACAAATAAAGTTTATTCATATCCTATCCTATCCCTAGGTGACTAGACCAGGGGATCTGATGACTGGGTCTCGGTCAATCATAAACGTCAGACCGTTCGCGGAACCCCACTCATGCCATCTCACCATTCCTCCGGACGCCACCTCCAAAGTTGCGCGATCGCCACCAAATGCGAGGCAGCCACGTGGAAATTTGGGAACCTGAATTATACGAAGTTCCTATGGAAGTGCTCGACGTTGGTTCCTTGCATCAATTAGTGTGATGTCCATGACGCTCAGCTTCCAGGAACCCGGGAAGCGTTTCCTTCACGTTAAATACTTTCCATTCATGGTTGTTACCGCATTTACAGAATCCGGTGGTCGTTGTCCCCTTGAGGGGAGCTTCTTTTTTGGCCCGTCAACAGTCGGCGCCAATGCCCGTCGCCGCCTGGGCTGCCGCTTATGAAGGGGCTGCCTCGTCGGAAGCACTTAAGGAATGCCCTTTCCATTTTGAGACGTAACTCCTCTGAGTGGTGTTCAACTGGATATTAATGACTTCGCATTCCTAACTCTTAGAATTGCTTAGGCGTCCTCGAATTTTTAAAATTCTTTATGCTCAGATATTTTTTGCAATATGACTGTTTCATTTTAAAAATTGACAGTCATGTTCCATACGCCAAAGAAGGTGAAGGCGAAAGCCTGTGCGCTCAAGAGACATTCATTTAATTACCTGGCATTCTTATTCGAATGCGTTGTTACTTATTACTCGTTTTTCCAACCAAAGGTCGTGGGTTAGAGTGCCTTAATTGACGGTCCCTAGTTACATGCGCCTTAATTAACTTCGCCATATTAACAATAAAGGACGTGGGTTGGAGTGTTCACCTCTATAATAATTAACTGTGCTTTAATTAACTTCGTCTTAACGCCAAAGGTCGTGGGTTCGACTCCCTCATAAGCTCGAGGGTTCGACTCCCACCGAAGGTGGTTGGTTCGAGTCCACGAATTAACTCTATCTTAATTAACACGATGACGACGGTGACCCGCACACCGTCAAAATTGTTGCGGGACCATTTGCATATAGGTAAGACACGATGCCGGGTTGGTGTAGTAAGATTTCATACACCAATTCAGCATCGTGTACGATTTCGCGTCGGTGACATTGTTCTTGCTCAAGGAAGTTCAAGGTCGACTGAACAATAGGAATAAGTTTTGGCCTTAATAATGCGAAAGCATTATATGCCCCATTACGCGAAATTACCTCGGCGTCGCACTGTGCGATCGCAACACAAATGGCCGATGGCGCACAGAGTAAAAAACACATAAAAATTCTCGGATTGACGTCAAATTAGAGCACAGTACGCATACGTTCCTTTGGTGAGCGTCGGCGTTGTCTGTCGTAACCGAGAGAACGAGCACAGCGAAGGATGAAAGCGAACGCGGAGCTTAGCCAGACGTGAAAGACGCCGATAGCAAAGAGAACTCTAAGAAAAAAGCGGAGAAGAACGGTGTGGCGAAAGCGTGAGAAGAAAGAAATTGCTGGCTCTTCCGTAATCGAGAGTAGATGTAAGCATGAAATGGCTACCATGCATATGGCGTCTTGTGCAGCCAGTGGTGCTGCCCATTTAAACCGCGTTTCTTCTTCCAACAGTCCAACGCGCTCAGCGTCTGTCACCACTTTTTTTTTGTCGCATCGATGTGGTCGGCTGCAAATGTGCGGACTGAGGTTTCATGTATCGGCCTTTTGAATGTCGCTATTGCAAATGACAAATAAACATAGAATGCATACATTGGCTGCATACCTTATGAAATCATACATTTTTTTTCATATGGTACCGCACTACGCCGACATTAGCGCCGCTGCGGTCACCGCACCTACCATGCACTTGCCACAGCCGCTGCTGCAGCTGCGCCGGCACCTCCGGCGCGCGATGAGGTGAGGTGAAATTAACTTTATTTGGTCCTGAAGAACCCTGATCAGACACCCCCCGAAGGGGGGTCCTCCGCGGTTGCTGGCCGCGCCCACGCCGGTACTGGAAGACCGTCGCCCTCCGCCCGTTCGCAGGCCTCCTGGACTGCCGAGAGCAGGACTGAGAGTTCGCCGCTTTTAAGGGCCCTCTCCCAGTCCTGCTGTGTGCTTAACTTGGCGCCACGTAACGCCAGGCACTGCCAGAGCATGTGAGCGAGTGTGCACTTATTCTCCCTGCAGCTAGGGCATCCTGGAAATATGCCTTCAGCAAAGTGACTAAACGTGCTACGTGACGGGAACGAACCTGCCTGCAGCATCCGGAGAGCCGACGACTGTGGTCTAGTGAGCTTGGAATGCGGGGGGGGGGGGGGTACCTCCGCCTTGACAACTGATAGTGAGACGTAACTTGGTGAGAGGTGCCAAGTGGATCCTTGAAGCTCTCCGCGAACCCGCCTGCGGACCCGCCTGGACCTCCGCGGCATGTGATTTCTCGCGCACGGTTACGGGCAAGTTCGTTGACGTTGGAAACTGACGGATGAACCCCTAAGCCCATGTGGGCCGGGATCCAGGTAATTGTGTGAAAGCTTACCGCACCCCTCGAACTGAGGATAGTGGCAGCCTCCCTGGAGACCACCCCCAAGGCGAAGGCCAGGACGGCAGCCCTGGAGTTAGTGAATATCTCTCCGGCACGCGAGACGTTATAATTACAGAAGCGCAGGCGCCGTCGCCACACTCTTATACCTCTCTTCCCCTACCTGTCTCCATTGCTGCAGCGCTGTCGCAAGCCTCTTTTCCCTCTCCCCTACCCGTCTCCATTCCTGACCACGCGCTCGGATATGGACGTAGGCCGCTGACGGTACCCCCCTGGGAACGCATGCGGCAATTCCTGTCCACGCGCCGTGATACCAGCGTTGTACACGTTCGTTCCTCGTTCCTTCTCAATTTTGAGACGAGTTCCCGTTATAAGTGCGTTTAATGCGAAAAGAATGCGTTGCAGTTACGCTTCGAACATTTGGAACGTGTCGTTACATTGACGTTACATTTATTTTTACAGCGAAGCTGTTATGGGCTCACTCTTCGATGGTCGTGTCCGGCAATAGAAAAAAAAAAGTCGCAGTTTCACCTGAAAGGCGAAGCATCAATTGCGATAGCAAATTTGTAGAGAGCTATACGGAGTAATGATAGTAGCTTTATCAGCTGTATAAACTTGGACATGCAGCAGCACCGGCAACACGCAGAACTGTTGTCGACGCCGTCAGCGTTTTGCCCGCGTTCGCACAAAATGCGTGCGGCGTTGGTGACTGTTGCCGGAGCCTCTGATATATATAGGCACTTGGTGCCGCAGCTAAACGTCGCCTCCCTTCCCTCCCCCTCCCCCCCCACGGCCTCTCGCGCGTCGGAAGAAGGCGCGTTTGCTCTACATATATGGTGATTGTAAAGGAGGAAAGAGACGCCTACTTTTTCAGCCCTTAAGGGAGCACGGCACAGAACGCGCGTTTGTTCTCCGCCGTGCGTTCACTCCCCGTGAAAGCGCGCTTCCCTCGCGCCCTTTCACTCGCACATACAGCGTTCGGCGGCGCGCGGCGCCGATTTCATCTCCATTGACGTCATACGGAACCTCACGGCGACGGCGACGACGACGGCGACGCCGACGGCAGAAATCTGCTTTGGAGTGTCCATATAATTGCTATCGCAATAAAAAAAACTCTCATTGGCCGTAAGCGTTATGTGCGAGTGAAAGCATGCGAGAGCGAGGGACGCGTGCTTTCACGGGAAGCGAACGCACGGTGGAGAGCAAACGCGACTTATGTGCGAGTGAAAGTGCGCGAGGGTGAGGGAGGCGCTTTTACGGGGAGCGAACGCACGGCGGAGAGCCGTGCGTTCGCTCCCCGTGCCAGCCGTGCGATCGCTCCCAATGCCAGCGTTTTGACAGCGGTTGTGTGCGGTCACATAAACAACGCGCACAACTATTGTAGACGGCGGCGGGGTCGCACCGAACGCGCGCGGCGTTCGTGACGTGCTTATGAAGAACGTGCCAACCTTTGCGTACACCCTATGGCGGTGTACCATAGCGACCATAAGGCCATAGTCCCTATGGTCACTAAATCATTGAAAACCACAAGAGCAGATATACTTCTCATTCTTTAATAGTTCAAATAACCGATTACACCATCACATCTTAATAGTCATAATTGGAAATACATAATCCCCACCATAGCACAGCTACTACGCTGGTCTTCCATCTCCACCCCTGTGGAAGGGCTGACAGTTTTATTGCGATAGCAATTATATGGACATTCCAAAGCAGATTTATGCCATCGGCGTCGCCGTCGTCGTCACTGTCGCCGTTGCCGTCGCCGTGAGGTCCCTTATGACGTCAGTGGAGATGAAATCGTCGCCGCGCGCCGCCGAATGCTGTATGTGCGAGTCAAAGGGCGCGAGGGACACGCGCTTTCACGGGAGTGAACCCACGGCGGAGAACAAACGCGCGTTCTGCGCCGTGCTCCCTTAAGGGCTGCACAAGTAGGCGTTCTTTCCTCCTTTACAATCACCATATATGTAGAGCAAGCGCGCCTTCTTCCGACGCGCGATAGGCCGTGGGGGGAAGGGAGGCAACGTTAAGCTGCGGCACCAAGTGCCTATTTATATCAGAGGCTCCGGCAACAGCCACCAACGCCGCACGTATGTTGTGCGAACGCGGGCAAAACGCCGACGGCGTCGACATCAGTTCTGCGTGTTGCCGGTGCTGCTACATGTCAAAGTTTATACAGCTGATAAAGCTACTATCATTACTCCGTATAGCTCTCTACAAATTTGCTGTCGCAATTGATGCTTCGCCTTTCAGGTGAAACGGCGACAACTTTTTAATTAAAATATAATGTCGGATAATCCTGGAGCGAAATAAAGTGAGCAATTTAAAACTCATATCGAACTACGTATATAGTACGAATTTGAACAAAGCCGGCAGCAGATTATCTGGAGATAAAAATAATCCCAAGAAACGCTCCTAGACAAATTTTTTCAGGGAGTACCGGGCATACTCCAGACATGTCTAACTCCAACTTTAGTGCTCGTCTATCTTATGTGCACCACATATGGCACTTTCCATTTTAGTCTTCAAATGCGCAGTCAGGATTGTGCGCTTCAGATGTGCAAATAGAAAGTTACTCACATGCACCAATATAATTTTCTTGGACAAGAAACCTCATCGAAAGGATCAATACTGACACGTATACATGTTTATCTTTCACCGGTGGCCGCTTTCCACCGGCTAACAAATGTTAAACGTTATCGCTCGGCGCAGGACGCGCCTGTATCGGAAGTTTCTAGAACGTTATCGATGCTTCTTTTTCATTGCCTGTTTTCACCGACGCTTCTGTTATCTGATTGCATGACTGAGGCGAATTGTCTAGAACTTTCTGGAAGACACGCGGGCATCAGGGATTAATCTAGAACCTTCGATGACTCAGGTATAAAAGCCGACGCGTTTCGCCGCTGATCAGATTTTCGACGATCGCCGACTGTGTTCGCCGCTATCGTTGTGCGTTGAGTGTACCTTGCTTTTGTGGGCACAGGTTCGCCCAATAAACCACCAGTTTCGTCGCACACAGTTTTACGACTGTTTACTTCAGCGTCACTACCACGTGACAATACATAGGCGTTCAATGAATGCTGATTCAATATTGCTGTATGAGTGGGTAAAAATATCCAGCATACATATTCGCAACTTAGTAAGTCCCTTGTTTGAACTCAGCAATATAACGGAGAACTCACGAAAAAAATTAGGGGCAGCTTCACACTAGTGGTGCGAAGACTGGGCAAACAGCGAAGCTGGCGCCCCACCTAGGTTTATCTCAGTTCGGCCTAGTTGTTGCGAGGTTATGCTTCGAGACTCGGCAACCTTTTGCGCAAGATTACCCCGGAATTATCGACAGCCCAAGGAGCAACCAACACTCGGTCATGAAAGTATCTTGACGCTTCTGGACCCTCAAACGCTTTTGCTCGGTTTCGCGGGATCGTAACTCCGGATCTTCTGTGAATCGCCGATTTTTCGCCGCCGCTTCGGCTGCGCGATAATCGGGATCGGACCGAAGTCGTCTCACTCGCTCTCAGGTAGCGGCGCGGCGGCTTTCGCGCCGCGCTTCCTCTTCTTCGGGAGTGACGCTCTTTTTCGGCTGCCCCATCTTCGCGGTGATGTACTCGGCGCGGAGACGGCTGGGCTTTTGTGTCGGCGCGGCGGCGACGCGGAGCTATATATCCCGTGGGTCGGCGCAGTGACGTCACGGCTTAGGTTCGCCTCTGCGCAGCAGGGGCAACCACTCCGCATGGCGCGGTGACGTCATGGTTTGGCAAAGCTAAGGCGAACCGATGCGGCGCGCGCGACGGCGTCACGGCTCACGCAGCTGTGGAGAGGCTCGGTGCGGTCGGCGCAGCTGGAGCGAAGCGTTGCTAGGTGACGCATTGTGACGTCATCGCCAGGCAGAGGTTTTGCGGCGTACACTCGACGGACCGTCCTCGAGCTTAAACAGCTTCGCTGGGTTCACAGGGGTAGGTGCCATTGCGCTTGGACCCTTTCCGCACTACAGCCAGGATCGGTCACGTGACAGGCAAGCGGTACAGCCAGATAGTCACGTGACAGGAAAGCGGTAGTTCTTTGCGCCTCGCGCGGTCGCCCATCTGCCCTGCATGATGTCTGCGTACGTGCGTGCGTCTGTTCAGTGCCGTGGAACATTTACAGAAGGAACGCCGTTCCCTCTGCCGTTCCTTCGTAAACCTAACAAGTTACTTTTACAGTTCCACCGACCCTGAACGAAACGGTGGCGTGCCTGCGTTCCTCCCAAAAGGAAATAGTTCCAGGAATGACGTTCCTTGGAGCGCCCTTCCGTACAACACTGCGTGATACAGACGTAAGCGACTCAGTCTCTTCCCCCTCCACCGCCGTGGTAACGCATGCGGGGGATGCATACCGGGGCTACAGGTAAACAGCTTCGCTGTAAAAGCGTAGTGCCGCGTAAAACGGGCTTCGCAGTGCGATGGCTACGAGAGGGCGCCAGGGTATTGCGCGTCAGAGATATGGAAACAAAGAACTGCATGAGCGGCGGTCTGCCTGCGGCATCTGCTGTGAATCGCACCCACACGTCACCTACGCGCTTCTTCTCGCGATCTCCCAATTAACGAGGAAGTCGCGCCACACTTCGCACCGTTTGCAACCTGCCGCACGCGATAGATTACCCGCGCCAGGCTGTATATCGCGAAATGAAAGCGCGTATTGAGCTGCGCTCAAATTTCGCATTAGGCAGTAGTGTTATCCTCGGTTAATTTTTTTATCAGGGTGGTTCCTGCAAACAAAGTAAATCAAGGGCTATGAAAAGAAGTTTTTGTAAATTTCAATCGGGGTGGGAATCGAACCCAGGCCTCCAGGGTGCATGACAAGCACGCTTCCCCGATGCCACTATGGCTTCTTATTTTGTTCTCTATTGTACCTTGTGATCAACGTTTCAAAGACATTGGCAAACAAAATGTACAGTAGTATCTGTAGCTCTTCGGCGAGTTCGTATGTACTAAAAGGCTTAATTTTGGCCAATTGACCGATAACAGCAATCCCCTCCGGTGGATCATTTGGTGCCTCATAGACATCTCGTATATAAATAACAGCTACAATGAAATACCATCTTGCGAACAAGAATGGACGTCAGACATGCGCACGTGAGTCCACAATCGGCAAGATGCTGTGCATACACAAAATCATGAACATATCGCTGGTGATAAGAGGTTTATTGACGGTGCGATCGTTCGGTCCAAGGACGCTACGAGTACGAACGGCGAGGCACCGTCTCGAAAGACACCAGCGACCAGCAGCGCGAGCAGAGCGAGCCAAGCGTTGGCGATGCTGCTGGATGGAGGCGCGACTTCCTCTTTACAATTGCCCCAGCAGAAAAGGGGCTATCGTGGCGACCTAAGCGGCTCGAAGCAGAGGGTCATGGCCACGTGGAGGAGGTCACGTCCAGGCCGGCTCATGCCGACAGGTGGAGAAAGTGGCTCGATGAGAAAGTTCACCGAGGACGTTCGCTCCAAGACGCGGTAAGGCCCTTCGCACTTCGTGACGAGTTTCGAGGAAAGCCAAGGAGTTTGGCAAATAACAGCCAGCCATACAAGAAACCGTGGGGCATAGGCGGGATTAGGAAAGGAGTCGGAGCGGCTTTCCTTCTAGCGCTGTTGTTCTTGTGATGTAAAGGTGTGCGCGGCTTGTCGGGCAGCTTCGTGCACAAGTGGGCACTCGGAAGCGTCAGGACGGTATCGAAGGAGAGTGTCGATGGTATGCGAAGGCTCGCGTCCATACAGGAGAAAGAAAGGTGAAACTCCCGTAGTAGCTTGTATGGCGGTGTTGTATGCGAAAGTTACAAAAAGAAGAACGCGGTCCCAGTTACCATGACCAGATGCCACGTACATAGCGAGCATATCGCCGAGAGTGCGGTTCATCCGTTCTGTGAGCCCGTTAGTCTGCGGGTGGTAGGCCGTGCTCATTCGATGAATAATGTGGCATTCCGAAAGCAGAGCTTCGACGAATTCGGAGAGCAAATCATCTACAAGAGAACAGAAAATACACACATAGTGTCTGAATTGAAAGTTCGGTGGAGAATCCTCTGATCTCCAACACGTTTCCTTGTCTTCTCGAAAAATGCTAGAAAAGAAAACTAGGGCATGTGATCACTTACACCAAACGTGATAACTTCTGAAAACACGTCATTTAGAGCCTGATTTGAAATGCACAAGTCTATGCATGTTTCAGTGTCCGTGGTTATTCTGGTTGGTGAACGAATAACATTGAAACAGTTAACCGATTCCAATAAATTGACAACAAGTTGCATTTGTGGATTTACCAGTAAAAAAATTAGGCTCAAATCTCCTACAAGAACAATAGGGAGGCACAAATCAGCTGCACATTCAAGTATACAGCAGTGGCATATACAGAAGTAAAAACGTCGCTGGCGACGTGCTTGCGGAAGAGGTGGCATCCTCTAATCATGACATCGGCAACTTCGGTCCGCGTTTTGTGCAGAGGGCCCGAGATGGCACCACAGTACCCGTGGCCGAGGAGAGGTCGCTTCAGGGTCTCGAACGCCGCTCGAAATAAATAAAAAAAATCAGCCTTCACACTATAACGAGCGCAAAAAGATAAAAACGGCGAACAAATACGAGATTTTGACGATACAGCCACAGATATCTGTTGAATATGTTCAATGCACCACCTCGAAGGTTCGCGATAGGAGGATACCTTCGCATTCGGATATGTGAACTCGTGCATTTAAACATATGACAGTGAAGTCGCGTTGAAATATGATAGAAGTTAGTTCAGTTTGTTGAAGTAATGTTTGCCTAGTTAGACAAAAATAACATATTAGCCGTAGTTTTACAGCAGCGACACGTACTGTCGATTGCTGTCTCGAACATTCGAAGCAATTAGCGGTTGTTGATTATGCAGAAAAAAATTGTTAATAATATAACCTGTGTTAACGCTAGCTTGTCGCATATAAAACTGAATTTTAGCGAAGTGCCAGAAGCTAAGCTTGAGGCACCGACGACGCTTTACGGCATGAAAAAAACATCCTGGTTTGGCACCGCGAGAAGGGGAGACAAGTTTACAGTGATGGCTATGTGTTTCCGATTCTCCTCTGTTCCCACCCGAGTGATATTTTTCACTCACTCTCTGTGTCTTATGTAGTCACCAAGAGACAGCATTACGACTTGATCCTTTAAGGAACACATCCATTTGGATGTGTGGAGTGTTTACGAGCGTAGCCAGTCCACCGTGGTGGTGCATTGGTTACGGTGACCGACTGCTGACCGAAGGTCGCTGGTTTGATCCCGGCCGCGGCGGTCGCATTTCGATGCGACCGCCGCGGAAGAACACCAGATTGTCGAAGTTTCCGGAGCCCCCCTACAGCGTGCCTCATAATCATATCGTGGTTTTAGCATGTAGAACCCCAAATATTCTCATTGTTACAAGCGTAGCTCTCGCACGGAGAGAGAAGGACGGCACACGCAGGTAGGGATGGTTCATAGAAAAGGACCAACTCACGGCGTAGATGAACTTAATAACGGCACCTTTTATGACAGTGATGTAGAGATGCATCAATTCGTGAACACATCGCTTTATTTTAGTTCAGCGCCACAAACAGAATAAAAAAGCACTTCAACTCAAGAGGAAAGCATTATTGAAGACACACATGAAAAACGAAAATTATGCACTTCAACTTTGAGGCAGCAACTCACTGGACTAGTTTTGAAAGCTTGCGCAACTTTTGAAATTTGTGGCTTTCATTCTATTTGAGTTGCATCCACACTCGTGACACTCCTACATAGTAGTGCAGAACTTGTGGCATGATGTCTACTTTATGTTCCTGACATAGAAATGACATGTTGTAGTTATCTAACACAAAGTCTATGGTTTTCTCTGTCTTTGTCAAGTGAGCAGGGCAGTCAGTAAACGTCGTCGGCACGGCGTCTTTTGCCAGAGCCGCCTTTCGTGGTGCACTCACAAGAACGAGTCCTTTGTAAACTGCTTTCCACGTCTTCGTCACGGACCTCGGCTCGAAGTGCTTCTCGCGCACGTAGTCAGTCGACTGGAGCACGCGGTCCGTGCGCGGAATCGCATGACGCCACATCTTCATGCGGTCCGCTTCTCCGGGTGCAGAAAAAAGCGGCACTTTTTCAGTGCAGGTGTTGCAGCCAGATTTGCACCGTGGCACAAAACACGTCTAGTCCATTTCACGGCTTGCTCACACGAATAGCACAGCTTGTCATCGCACAAAAAGAATGAAAACAAGGACGCAACGTGGCGACAACTGCTTCGACTAGACGGCGACCGCTCGTTCACAAATGCGCAATAGGGGCCAGCTCGCCCGGATCTCGGCCACGCGACCACTCCTGCCATCTCGCGGCATGATGGAGTAGAGATACCGATGTTCACCGCAGCGAGTGCACGGCGGCGGCGCTCCGTCGTTCCACCTGTACTTCTAACACCGTGATCCCGACTACAGAACAATGCTGATTCGCAGGGATGGCATTATCCCGCGTGCATCGCAAAATGGGAAGGTCGGATTTCGAACAGTCAGTCACTGAACAGTGACTGGCTGTTTGAAATCGGACCTTCCCATTTTCGAAGAAGGCTTTATTAGAAATGAGCGGGACCTTCTCTCAGCTATATGCAGTAAAGCCAATCATTACGAAGTTGAAGGTGGAGTTGAAAATACTTCTTCATATTCATTACTGCCCTTCACTACAAATTACGCCCAATGGCGCGCAAAAATTTGAACAGGCATAGAAGAAGATGGCCTTGCGGCCCACAGAACCGCAAATGGCCACGCGTGCGCTGAAATTTTAATAAAACAGGGAAAGAAACTTTGGCTCCTCGACAAACGATTTCTTAGCACCTGACTTGATTGCCTTTACGATAGCTGCCTTCTGTTTTAATGTGATCATGTTTCGTTTCCGCTTTCCAATTGGCCCTTTTGTAGCATCATGAAACTTCTTTATATCTATATCTTTGATATCTTTTGTCTTCTAATTACAGGTGCCAAATTTGAGGTCAAGCATCATTAGGAACACACTGAATTTTGTAGGTGTGCATCATCCTGTGCAACTGACAGAGTCAGCTCCCTGAATCTTGAAGCGACCAATGTGTGATAACTGGCAGCCACAAAGCAAAACTCCAGAAGGTGCATTAGAAACATCTTGCTTATGAGGTGGCGGGTTATTGTATTGTTTTAATAAAACGTATTTGAAACCTCTGGCCAACTTAACGCTTCGTTAATGTGAAAAACCATGTGTGAGGTGAAGCGTAACACTAATGTCTGGTATCACTTTTTTGGCCTTGACAATACTTAATTGATCCTGTAGTGGGTTGTTAAAAATGGGCCATTGACACTGGTGCTGCCAATACGGCCAAGATTTCCTTCAATATTGCAACGATTAGGAACATTCCCATTCGTTTGTCAGGTAGCAGGACACACTCAATTTTGTTATACATATTTTAACATTAAGAGGGTGTTTTGGGTTTCTAAACTCTTGTTTGTAGGCCAAATATTTAAGCAAGACAAACTTCCGTGATAGTGTGGTGGAGCCCTTAATAATATTCGATCTGGAAATCTCGAGCAGTGTTGCGAATCTAAGTAAAATGATCATGGGTCTTACCAGAATATCCCATGTGTGCAGTGTATGCCAGTTCTAGCCAGATCACTGAAGCTAAGCAGCATTTCGTTGATCGGTAGAGATAGGAAAGAGACAGACCATCTCGATTGCAATTATGTGAATAAATTTCTGCATCTACAGAATCTTTAAATTTCGCCACCTTTGTGCTAGTGCTTCCTCTGACAATCCTGTTCCCTAGGAGATTGACATGTTTGGCAGATCTCGCTATCATCTTTGCAGCTACTCCATCACCAAGTGAACAAGTGGTGCTTTTCAATTCAGTTTTAGGGTGCTGACGGTTCCATAAATGTCAAACAGTCCTGACTAGACATTGTGCAACCACTTTTTTGAAGAGCTTTGAAATGGCTTGAATGATGTCTTGGAATCATAAAGAACCTGTCCCTCAACAAATATACGGCGACGTTACGTAACTACTAACTAGCAGGCGCCGTACCTTGGTCTTGGAGAATCTGAATAAACGGTTAAAAAAACCTTTTAAAAGCAGCTCCACGATGTTCTAATTTCATTGTGTAAATATTAATAATACAGATAATCGTCCTATTCCTCAATTTGGTGGTGCATTAGACGGTCTTCACGAAACTACAAGATGTCTTCAGACATCCGACAAAGTTGCATTAAGATGGCTGCAAGACGTCTGAAATACCTTGCCAAGATTTCTAAAAGACGTCGTGTAGACGTTGAATCTTTTGCATATCTTGTAAAGACTTCTTGCAGACGACTAAAAGACTAATGTGTTTTGAGTGGGTACGCCCACAGTCATGGCATTAAGAGATACTGAAAGTAAAGGATAATCATCAATTCGAATATACAACTTACAGTTCTAGTGTGGAAGAAAAAGTAAAAATAGAAAAAGAGTACAAAAAAGCGTGGAAGTAACAAAGAAAAATTAGTCTTTCAGCGCAATATGTTATAGTTCTGCATATCTTAATACGCACGGCATATCAGACTACCAAGCAAACATTTCTGTTGCTGAACCGATCAATGGAGGCTTCAAAGGGCATAAAAATAGGTACAGATAAATGTAGACCAAGACTGCGAAGTACAGGGCGTTATATATTATACGCGCAAGCGTGAGGGTCCCTCGATGGGATGCTTGAAGCCGCGAAGGAAGCTAGCACCCGAAGAGGAAGGCGCCTGGAGGTGGAGAAGAGTATCGCGCGCCGAGGGAAAGTACGAAGTAGTACGCTACAGTTAGCGCTATCTTGAAAGCGATCTGCGATGCGGGCAGTCTAGACGCACTGAGGACCAACAGCTTCGTGTGCACTGTAGCACCCATGCGCTTGCGCGTCATCCTCGTTCACTACGTGAAACGTCACTGTAACTTCCTTTTTTCTTATTGCAGAGAATCGTCCACAAAAAACAAATCTGTGAGAGCCCATCTCACGATGACTGGCAACGGTAATACAATTTACAATGATGCACTATAGCGATGCACCATGTTTCTGAAAAGATGTTTATTTGAAATATGTATTGGCGATTCTGAGACTTCCGTGAAACCGTGGGGTTCTGCATGCCAAAGCCACAATTTGATGAAAAGGCAGGCCTTAGCAGGGGACTCGGGATTAATTTCGACCACCTGAGGTTGTTTAACGTGCACGCCATTGACGGTATACCCGGGCGTTTTTACATTTCGCCCCCATCGAAATGCGGCCCCTTTGACTGAGACTTCCGTTTATTCGGCAAATGCGCATACTGTTCTATGGTTTCGACCCACATCCCCACTTCTCTGGTATCGGCGTCCCTGAGCATGAAGACGAAAATAGCATTACATAATGACGACGCCCTGCCCACAATGCAGTTTCTTATGCACAGTCCTGGCGCATTCAGGTTCATTCATCATCATCAGCAGCACATATTTATATCCACTGCAGGACGAAGGCCTGTCCTTGCGGTCTCCAATTACCTGTGACTTACGCTAGCTGGTTCCAACTTGCGCCTGAAAATTTGCTAACGTCATCAGCCCACCTAGTTTTCTGCCGTCCTCGGCTGCGCTTCCCTTCGTATCCATTCTGTTACTCTAATGGTCCACCGGTTATCCATCCTACGCATTACATGGCCTGCCCAGCTTCATTTTTAACAGCGAAGCTAGCTGTTTAAGCTAGCCGTAATTTGTGGTGAGTAGCGGTGGTAGCCATGGCTACCCGGAGGAGGAGGAGACCGCGTGCTTGCGCACGTGGTCTCTTCCTAGCCAGCTCCCTGCGTTCCCGACCCCTGCCTCTCTTCTCACCGCGGCGCGCTGAGCCGGGATAAAAAAAAAGGCGAAGGCATGCACTGAACCGCGCAAAGCTTGATATTGCCGACTGATATCGAGCGGCTAGCCTCCAACGCGTTCGGCGTCGGCAAGCAGCAGCGTTCTTGGCATTATACCAACCTTGCTTAGCCTGCTTGCGTTTGTGGCATGCCAGGAACGCTGTCGATCGCACGCGCCGACGCGTCCAGCGCTAGTCACGCGAAATGTAGCGAAAGGGAAGGTACCTACGAAAATGATCGCTCGAGAATACCATCCTACATGCGTCGTTAAGTTAAACCACGTTAAGACCTAGCAGGCAACCAAGTTCATACCCAGCAGTAGCCACCAGTAAGCGTCGCTATGCCTAAGCTTTGCGCGACCAAGTGCAAACTAGCCTGATTTTTTCCTCTTGATGTCCAGTGCATACGGCAGGCATTGCCAAATATTGACTGGGAGCTTACCACTGTCGTTGAAAAAAAATTGTACAATCATTGCATTCTACTGGTGCTACCATATGGGGCCGAAACTTGAAGGTTACAAAGCAGCTCTAAAACAGTTAAAGAGTGCACGAACCGCAATGGAACGGGAAATGTTAGGCCTAACATTAAGAGGCAGGAAGAGAGCGGTGTGGATCAGAGAACAAACAGGCATAGCCAATATTCTAATTGACATTAGGAGAGTCTGGTTCATTACTATCATTCAACCTGATAATGGTACATAGTATATTGTGGCTGCCAATTTGCCACTCTGAAAGATGCGCTCATGGTGTGATGGGCTCAGTATCGAGGAACGAAAGAGCACAATTATTTCGTGCATATTGCTGTAACTGAGCTCACGCGGAGTTACACTGGTTTATAAAAAGTAAACGATCCATTCCTTATCACGACACCTTTACGTGGCTTGCGGCAGAATTTTTAAATTCCCTTTGCAGAAATAATCAATATTATTTCAAACTTACTGCTCCATAATTACCCTTGCTTACACTCATGGCCATCTGTTTTGTTTGATGTTGCAACTATATACCACTATTGATCGTGTGATCCGCTAACTCTAATAGGGTACCCTACAGTAATCCGACAGTATTGATAAATAAATAAAATGCGTGTCCACGGTATTCATGTAAATGTCCAAAAGGAAATTTTTACAAATACGTAAAGTGGTTGTATTGCTGATGTACTACTTGTTTTGAAAAGAGGATATTGAATAACAGCAATAAAATCAATAACAACTTAAATAGATCAGAATATGAGCGCAACGTTCTCGATCGGAAATCTCCGTCGAGTCCTAGTTCACAATTATAACCGATGGCGCGTTATATTTTAGAAAAGCACACAATCGGGAGGTCGTTTTTGGTATTGTATTTTAGTATTCAGAGTTCTTGGACGTCACGTTTGTGTCGTATTCTCTTGATTGCGCTATGGTAACTTCCGCGTCGGGTAATGGCTGGGACCATTCCACAGTGCTTCCTGTGGCGTTGAAATCAGATGTCTTTGTTTCTTTCAGCGCTAGTATTTCTTTCGCAGCGGTCTTTAGTCGAAAATAGGCGAACGTCTGTGGGTGCTCCTTCGTTCCACCCCAGTACGCAGCGCAGTCGCCGCTGGTATCCTCAAGTTCAAGGTCGTAAACAGCCCAGCCGACGCCAGCCGCGACGGAGGGGTCCAGCGCATGCTGTACTGAATGTGTCTGAAAAAAAAATGAGTAAGTATAGGTACACATTGCAAGTTAAACTGGGAAAAGGCTCTCACCACTAGCTCATTTAGGGGAGAAAGTTAGAAATTATATTGACAATTGACAACTTATGGAACACAATGAAGGGATGTGGCGAACAGTGGTCAGACAAGGGTTTTCACTCGAGCCAATGTTTCTTTCGATATGTGTAAGAGAAGGTGAAGTGTTTGCTGGTAAGGATAGCGAAGCCAGTACGCGAGGAGCTTTAGTGATGGTGGCAAGATTGCGCGGTATTTCATAGTACCACGGTCACTTCATCAAATAGCACCTGTTAGTTTTGATCGAGTGACCGTGATAGTACATGACTTTAGGAGAATGCCGTGATCGATATATGACATTTTTGTAAATTATAGCGACTGCATTCTTTGAGATAAGGCATTTTTTGAATATTTACTGAGAGACTTCCGTGATAGTACATGACTTTATGAGAGTGCTGTGATCGATATATGACGTTTTGTAAATTATAGCGACTGCATTCCTGAACATCAAACATTATTTTGCAGATTTTTGGCTTCCAGACTTTTAAACGAAAATAGATTAGAGCGCATACGGCAGGCGTTACCAAATAATGAGCGGGAGCCTGCCACTGTCGTTGAAAAAAAAACTGTGCAATTATTGCAATCTACCACTACTCGCATATGGGGCATAACTTGGAGGTTAACAAAGAAGTATGAGAACAAGTTAAAAACTGCAAAACGCGGTGCGAGAAAAATGTTACCAGTGACTTTAAGAGACACTAACGGAGCGGTGTGGATCAGAGGGCAAACGGGACTGGCTGATGTTCTAGTTGAGATTACGACAAAGAAAGGCTGCGGCAGTGCTCATCTCAAGATTACTGTTGACGTTTATAAATCTCTCACTTACTCACTCAGTCGCTCCATCAATCAATAGCCATTTATTTTCGCTCCAATCAGCAAAAGATTTTTGGTCATGATTTGGTAGGGCCAACAGTGTGCACTGAAGCTCATTCTTATTCTTCTGCAAACGTCCTTCTCATGATCAGGGTCTCCTGTGGGTAACTGGCTTAGATAAGCACAGCCTCGCACAGATTCTAGAGGCCAGCTGCCAACAATAAATTCATGTTCTCTTGCGAGGCTTGCATGGCTTCTGCATATTAATCTTCAACCCTTTCAATTTTTCGGCTAGGGTCCTTAATCATTTATTGCTACTCATATTTAGCGTTGCAACGCTAAATAAGAGTACATTGTCCTTTCAGCGTGCTGAAAGAACAATTTCGTCTACAAACCATACGTTGCTGATATATTCGCCGTTCATTCTCACTCCTGACATTTCCCAGTCCAATAGCTTCAAGTGAATACCTCTTCTAAGGATGCAGTGTATGGGCATTCGAGCAATTGTCTCCTTTTCTGACCCCTTTCTTAATCGCTATTGTTCCACGTTTCTTATGGAGAATTGTGGTTGCTGTGGAAGTTTACAGATATTTGCTACGATATTCACGTATGCTTCCTGTACTTTTCGACTACGCAATGCTCCATGACTGCTAGTATCCACACTAGATCAAATGCCTTTTCATAATCTATGAAAGGAGCGGCCGCATTTCGATGGGGTCAAAATGTATAAATGCCCGTGTACCGGGCATAGTTTGCTCATTAAAAACCGCAGGTGATCTAAACTGATCCGCAGTTTCCATCTACGGCGTGCCTCATAATCAGATCATAGTTTTCGCACGTAAAATGGCAGAATTTAATTTCTGGTATTGTGGGACGTCCCCGACCCCCTTCTCCCGTTCACGCGCGACTTGGGTCATTCGCCCGTGCGATCGCTGGGGACACGCCATTCCAGCCTTATTGTGGATAGCGTAAACTCCCCGGGCCGCTGGCGCCGGCGCGACGCGGAGCCTGCCGCTTGCAGGCGCGGCTGATGTTGCGCCGTGCGCCGCGCGTATGAACAGTGCCTGAGGATCGGGCCCCTCTCGCCCCGACATCTCTCTCCTTCAGCATGCGAGGTATGCGGGCCCCTTCTCCCGGCACATTCACCTTCTGTGCTGTCGGACGTGCGGACCCACTTGGTCCCGCGCCCTTCTGAACAAGGCGGCCCCCTTTGTGTAGCGAACCTAGCTCGGAAGTGCCTGTGTGGCGGAGTGGACTGCCCGAGAGCTCTCACCCGTATTCTGTGACTGCCACCTTAGTGCCGTCACCGCCGTCTTTTATACAGAACATTTATACGCATTTTATAGAAAACTATGAATAAAGCCCCATTCATTTGTACCATGGCTGGAGTCATCTCCAGCTATGGTACAAATGCCTTGCCGGTGAGTCAGCGAAACTGCTGATGCGCCCCTTTGCGTGCGCTCTGAAGTCGGGACGAGCTACCTGTCCCCTTAGGCCTTAGCTAACCGGTACCGGGGACGTTAGCGGGAAGCCTACATTATATTTAGGTTGGTTGAACATCACGCATATTTGAATTGCCTGGTTGATGACACGAATGTAATTCATTGTAGAAAGACCCTTCCTGAAGCAAGCCAGTGTTCTGAGTTGGCTGAAGTCCAGCGTTGCCCACAGTCTATTTGATTACCTTGGAGAATAATTTGTACAATATTTAACGCAAGTTAGGGCGCCTATAATTCTTCAATTCTTCAATGTCTCCCTCCATATGAATTAGTATAATGTTGGCATCGCTCCAACTGGGTGGTAGACTTGAAGTCTTGAGGCACTGCGTATAAAAGGTTGCAAGTTTTTCAAGCACATGTATCTTGCATCTTTTAATTGAATCGACTGCTATTCCTTGTTCTTCTGTCGCATTTTCGTGGTACAAGCTGGTACAAGAGAAGCGAAGCTCAGTCGAGAATGATAGATAATTGTTGGTGTGAGGCAATTGTGAAATTTGCAGATGGAAGGTAGAATCAGCTGGCACAAGACAGGAGTAATTGGAGATCGCTGGGAAGGGCCTTCATCTTGCAGTGGACAAAATAGGCTGGTGATGATGATGATGAGTGTCTGAGTGCGCGTGGTCTCATACCTGCGCAGAAAACTATAAAATAAGTTCAGTGATGCTCGTATTCACATGATCGGTTTGTCCACGCTTTCTTATATCCGCCTATGAATCTAGAATTTTTTTTGCCACAAGGGAAGTAGAGATAATGTTTGTTGGGGCTACTGCGACAAAAGCAGCCATTTTCAACTTCTCATCCCCTATGTGCTTTACATTCCCATGGTCAATATGTAGCCATGCAGTGAGCCTGGATTTCTAGGTTCGATGTAAACAGCATTTGCCCACACAGAACGAGCTCAATAAAAGGTAAACATCTTACTTGATTCATGATGTCCGTAGATGTCATGAAAGTGCGCCATCTACCATGTACTGGGTCGTCCTGGTAATGACACAGCATGCTTTCTCTTTGCCCACCGCTCTTGAAGGTTGACTTGGTATTGCACACCTTTAAAGAGCAAACGGCGCACCTTTAAGAGAATCGCTATTTTTTATTGCGGTATCAATTACACGGACGCTCGAATCTCCACCGTCTTTGGCGCCGCCATGGCCGCCGATGTCGTGCAGTCATTCTAATGGCGGTGTAAACGCGGCCCTGGCGTGCAGAGTTAGAAAGACTGTAGAGACGCCCAGTGCACTTGGCTAAGCAAGTGACGAATTGGATGCTAGCGCATGTTTCGTGCGCAGTGTGCGCACACAAATTAGTGTTCCTGCTGATCAGCTGTGTGCAAACACTGTCGGTTCTCTTCAGGCCAGTGTTTGCACACAGCTGATCAGCAGGAAAACTAATTCGTGTGCGCACACTGGCCTGAGCAGAACCGACAGTAAAGTGAAGGTAACTCTCTGTAATCTATTTGATGGGGCGGTTACAAATGCCGACAGCTTCCGTTCGGTCTAATTTCGTGAACCATCAAGGAGCGACGTCTGCAACGACGGCCGTGGCCTGTCCCTACAAGCTAGCTTTCTCAGACGCCTTCAGTGCAACGCTTAACATTGCTATCACTTCCACTGCTTCACGCACAGGTGAAACTGCCAATTGAATCTTTAGTCTACTTAATTGAGACGGAAATATCTTATCACAGCATTTCTCCGTGACACTGCTTGTTTCAAGCCTTCTATGAGTCATGTTCCTCTCAGATGGCTGCGGGCACAGAGGCATGGCCCAAAAGGACAGAAGCAACTTAATCCTTTCACCGAGACATTCCTACACAACGATACCATATCGTGCAAGAGTAAACCAAATTATTTCTCCAAGGCGCGTAGTCTGTGCACTTTAGTGCCTCAGTGACACAAATTCGTTTAGTGCGGCGGTTGATGAGCGGCGGTTGATGAGCGAAACCGCGTACGTGAGCAAGAAAGATCTGAATTTGATATTGTTTTTCATTATTTTCGCCGGTGTTATGATTGTAAAAAATACAACCACTACAGTACGCGGATCGGTAAAATATTACGGCAGGAACAGGGGACCACAACGTATAATGCAATATTTCGTGAAGCCAGCTTATCTCGATATCGCATTGCTATTGTTGAAGATAAAATAGATTTTATCGTAAGTATGCCTCATTTAGTCTAGAAAACCAACGTTTTGTTGTTTTTGTTTTCTTGTGCGTGCTGGCGCCATATATAGCTCTTTCCCTACACAATAAAGACAGTTTCACTCACATCGTCGTATTTTTTTTAAATTGGGGCATCTATAATTTGATCCTGTTGGACATCAATGACCTTGTCAGTCGAGGCGAGCGCACGTAGATAGTATACCACATGACATTTTAGCTGAGGTCAAGACAACTCGTCGCAGAACATCCCTCGCGTGAAACTGCTTTAATAAGCAGCTGTTCTCGCCCAGTTTCTATACTAGTGCTTGGCCTAGCATGACATCCTAATTGCAAATGCTACGATATTGCAGATTATTTACCGTCATAATTCAGCAAAATTCAAAGCTTCGAATTGGAATGCCATTTTGAAATTGATATACAGTAATTCTGTGTTGCTGTGTAGATAATTTTCGCACAGTCAGGCAGGCAAAATTTCTTTTGCTTTGCTTTTTTACCATTTACAGCACTCATGCGTAGAACTCTCAGGAAATAAACACGTGATGGGTTACTAGTAGATCGCAGCAGTGAGACGCTATAAAATGTTATTTCTGCTCGTTTGCATGATATTCATTCCAACGTGCTTAGGAATTAAATTTTTTATTTATTTATTTATTTACAGAGTACCTACATCGTCATAAAGGCATTATGTAGGGGGGAACAAAACATAACCAGTAATACAGAATAGCTCTTGCACAGATATACTCACAAACAGAAGCACTACAATAGCATTTAGAGAGAGACATACAAGTAATGTGAAACAAACAGGTTTTCAAGATATATAGCAAATACATTTGTTTTACAATGTATTTGCTTACAATGTATTTTACAGATTGTATTTTACATGTTTACAAAACAGCGCTGGTGTGTGTCCCCTTCTTGTCTTCTTGTCGTGTTTTTCCGCGCTGTTTTCCTCTTTCGAGTATGTACCGTACTAGCCCAAGCCTCTACGGTCTTGTTTTACAAGAGTGCCGTCACAGCATAGAATAGAATAGTTCGTTGTTTGACACATTTACTATATCATTTGATAAAGTATTCCATTGTCTAATTGATTTAGGGAAAAAAGAGTAGTAAAACGTGTTTGTTCTGCAGTTATAGGCTGAAATCTTTGTGTTGTTATCCCAGCGAGTCGATATGTAATCTGGTTCCAGAAGATAGATATAGCGATTCATACCCGTCTCACTGTTATATATTCGGTGCAATATTTTAGCCTTAACTTCGGCCTACGCATATGTAGCAGATCCCATCCTAAAGTGGCCTTCATTTCGGAAACGCTAGAGTACGGGCTGTAATTATTGGAAACAAACCTTACTGCTTGGTTCTGTAGTTTTTCCAGTCTATTATTGAGGTAATCTTGATAGGGATCCCATATTACACAAGCATAATCAAGTATTGTTCTGACATGTAAGAAGTATAAAGTTTCTTTAACTTCGCGCGTTGCCTGTTTGAAATTTCTGCGAATAAAATGTAACATCCTACTAGCTTCTGCTATGACAGTGTCAATCTGTTTATGCCAAGTGAGTGATTCGGTGAAATAGACTCCTAGATACTTGTATTCCGACTATATGTCAATAAGCGTGCCATTGATGTGATATAGGTGCAGAAATTTGGATAATTTTCTGGAAAAACTTGTGCTACTTCACTTCTTTATATTTAAATTCATGTTGCATTTTTTACATCAGTTCGCTACCTTATCTAAATCTGTTTGCAAAGTATCTATGTCATTTTCAGTAGTAATTTCTCTGTAAATCACACAGTCATCGGCAAATACCTTTATGGGTGATGTAATTAGTCGACAACGTCATTTATGTAGATTAAAAAACAAGGGGCCCAGTACACTTCCCTGAGGAACGTCCGAAGAAACAGTTATTGGTGAAGATGCGGCGTTGTTTAGGACTACAAACTGGGTTCTTCCGTTTAGGTAGTTTCGTATCCAATTTTGAACGTTTTTGTTTACATTTATTGCAGCAAGCTTTACATCTAAGAACTTATGGGACACAGTATCGAAAGCTTTTTAAAAATCAATAAAATACAATCTGAAAGGCTATATTTTAACCATGCTTGGTGTTAGTTAAGATATTTACGTAGGGTGTGGCGCTTTTCTGCTGTGCCATGTACTTTGTAATAGATACTTTGCATTGACCATGCACTTATGAGATTCCTGAATTTCACAAACATTGTGAGAAATCTCCGGCAAAATGGGAAAAAGCACAGCGATTACTGCATACGGTTTTATTGAGATGAACACCTACGCTTTCCTCTGATGGTTTGTGCCACATAAATTTGTCCATTTTAAGCAAGAATTGGATCAGCAGTCGGATACTAGTGCAAGAATACTGCAAGTCCCATAAACTACATTGGTTGACCCAATGTGCATCATTATATATTTTATTTCCTTTTGGACCTTCGGCGAATGATGGTTTATTTTGGCAGTTGGTTCACCCAACAATCTTCTTTCATTTTTACTACTGCTCTACTGAAAAACGCAAGATGAATTCTGTCAAGCTCGCAGTCTGTAATTTTTGAGTCGCAGTCCGCTGACTTATTTTCTCTGTAAAATTGCTTCAAGAGACCCTTCAAGTTCTTTTATGCCATCTTGATTTTGCAAAGTGGGCGAATGCTTGTGACAGTTGAAATTATGCTGCTTCAAGAACAGTGACATTTTGCTGATTCCTCACAGATCTAATGGCCTCAATTATTATTTATTGGATTCCTTTATTTCTCTCAATAATATTTCTTGGATTTACTAAGTAGTTTACATGTTTCCGTGCATGAATACTTAAAGGAGCACTGTTAAGTCATTTTGTAATTTGCCCATTTTTTATCGTTAACTGAAGGTACTGGAGCACAAAAATACAAGAAACACTGGCAAACCTCAAAGCGTATAACAGCTTTGTAAAAACATATTTTGGTTTACCTTTCCCAGAAGGTGTACGTGTCGTTACATCTTTACACAGAACCTGGTCACGTGGCAGTAAAGTATGGCGATGTTTTTTCACTCGCCCCGGTTTCTTCTGTAGTCAGGTACGTTGCTGCATGGAGCCGCGTCATAAGCGGTGGCGCAGCAGACAACGCAGCCACTTTGAGCGAGTGCCAAATCGTCGCCATGTCCAGCTACCACTTGGTCACCTTCTGCTTCCTTTCGTCAAGGCAGATACGCTTATGATAAGAAAGCAAAAGTGATTCGAATGAAATCTGTTACAGGAAATTATTTACGGTGCTTTGAGGCTTGTCATAATGTATTGGGGGCCATCGAGTTCCAAAAATGTTCTCTAACGCAAAAAAATTGAGAAGGTCGAAATAGTTATGTCAGTGCTGCTTTATTGCCTGCGAAACCTGTTTTTTCTCTATAATTACAAAGCGCTGTTCCTGCTGCTCCTTTGTTCTTTTCAGAAATAAACAGCTGATACAGTGCGGCGTATAAGAAAGCTATCAAAATACACGATACCTCCAATAGAATGGTTTATTAAGTTCGACTTTGCGTCTTAATAGAAAAGAAAACATTAAGGATCCCCCGAAAATATGAAAGCAACTTTTTCCTATATATTTTAAATAACCGCTAGGCCTACAGGCTCACCTTACTATAGAAAGATTGAATGGGACACGGTTTCGTTGCACATTAGCAAGTCACGCTTTTACTACAATGCTAATTCAATAATTTGCTACAATGCGTATAAAGCATATTTCTTTCTCGAGAAAGTGAACCATTGGGAGCATTACCTCATGCGACGCGACTAAAACAAGGAGGCAACAATAAGTGGCTGTTCCGTCCGAAGGGCGAAACATTCACAGCGATAGTAAGGTTTAGAGTTGCGCTTATACTTCGTAAATGGAGTTCTATCTATACGTGGCTGGCACATGTTGGCAGGACGAAGCGCGCAAGGAACGTGTCATTGGGCAGAAGGAACAGTGCCCCGATAGCTACCAGGCGTCTCACAACGCTCGCACGGTGAGCATTGTCGGTAGTGACATTGCAGGTGTCGCACCTCGACGCAGCACGAAATGGGACCGAATGGAAACGATGGCCGTCAGACAGCGCCCTGCGGTACATTACATAGCGCTAGTATCTCGCTTAGTGTCGGTATACTCAGACCAGTGCATACACGCAACCCTTTAGCAGAAACGCGAGTGGCCTCGTAAAGTGCCTGTGCACACCGCTCATGCTAGCAGCGACAGCAAGAACGCCGACCTGGCCCCAACACCGAGCCGATTCAGTGTAGCGTTGATGGTGAATCCACTTCGTCTCTATCGTCTATACGCTACCATCCGCGTGCGAACTGCAGATGCGCCATTGATAGCGAGAATGTGCGACCATCCCGGCGGCTGTGCCGACAGCGTGAATGCGCCTGCAGCATCCGTCCAAATGATATCGCAATAAAACATGTGCCTCAAGTCAAGCGCTTACTGGCATCCTTGTATCAGTCGCAATCTTTGAGATAATATCAAAGACGAACCTACTAACCCTTCACCAAGATATCACTATTCCTTAATCACTGGATTTGTTGGATGGTTATTCCTTAAAGAAACGCTGTCAAAGTAATTTTCATGACTGAAATTTTATTAAAATTATAGGCTTTCTTGCCATAAGAAATTGCAAAATATATGCAATGCAAGATAAGCAAGGCAAGCAAGCATAATAAAATATGGGCACACGCACGCAAAACTACACTATATAATGAAAACAGTGTGTTTTTCTTTCCTAAATGCATTGCCTTTTATTTTTTACAATTGCATTCATCAAACGATCAGTTGCCTCTGCAGGATGATGGGCCTTCTATGGCTTATGATTTTCGGAATGTTGGAGAAGCTGCACTAACCTCACCATTTTCTCTGTAAAATTGCTCCATGAGATCCTTCAAGTTCTTTTATGCCATCTTGATTTTGCAAAGAGGGCGAATGCTTGTGACAGTTGAAATTATGCTGCTTCAAGATCATTGCGGTTGCTTAATAATGGTTTAATAACAGTACAGTATACATGTAAATACAAATTTGTATTACTGCAACAAGAAATATTTCATTCTAAATATTTTGTGGAAACGTGGCCATTTTGATACAAAGAAAATGATACAGTTCATATTGAACACACTTCTGAATGATTGTGGAGGCGACAAATAAACACAAAGCTCTCTACAATTACAAAATATGGTTTAAAATGCGGCGTTCTTGCTTATTTTAATAATCCGAAGCCCACAACGCAACGAATTATAGCATAGAACTGGTTATTGCTGAACGTATTTTTATGTTAACGTTACTACGTCATTTTCATTATAGCTGCTGATAACCTAATGGTTTCTCATTGCTTCTTCTAAGTGGCACTACTGCTGCTTAGTGAAATATTAGCCTGCCAGAATTACACTGATTTGTTTTTCGCTTTTTCGTGCGGCTTGATGTAAACTAAATTGAAAGCTTCGGAGATTGTATTGCGCACATACACTCCATCGTCATCGCACTGCCACAAGTTGCGAATGAGGTGTCTTTTCCCACAAATATTTCTTACCGTAGTGAACGGTTGGAGAAAAGCGTTGGAACAATTCAGTCCTCTTAAACGTGGACTTTCGTTGCTGTGGTCTCTGTTGACGTCATATTGTAAGACGCCTAAGGACAGCGATAGGAGCAACGGCACCTGCACGTTGTGGCGGAGCTTCAAGGAGTTCAGGATGCTGGTTGCCTGTCGCTGCACAAAATAGGACAGCCTAAATAAGGCACCTCTTAATTCAGAGTGGTGTTATGATACAAAAGAACAACGTTTTGGGAAAAATCAATGATATAATACTACACCTTATGTTTTAGCACACATATACAACTGCGTCATTTTAAAGCAATCCCATAGGTTACATGTGCATATAACACTACGTTAGCCCATTGAATAAAGTGTCGAAACTCGTGTTTAAAGCGTTAAACTCCCGATCTGATTATGTGGCATGCCCTACTGGGAAACTCCGGAGTATTTTTTACCACCTGACCGTTCTTTAACGTGCACATAAGTCGAAGTGCACAATCTTTTCTGCATGTCGCCCCTATCGAAATGCGGCCACCGAGGCCAGGCTCAGACCCACAACATAGCCCTTATGAAAATGGCCACGACCTTTATGTTTCCTGTCTGTTTCCTTCTTGTGCCCTATGTGACCTTTATGTTTCCTTGCCCTTTATGTGACCTTGAGGAAACATACTTCGTGTGTACCGCATGTTTACTCATTCTTTCGTACGACTCGAGGAAGCAAACTGAATCTTTCCTGTAGGATGTGTCCTTTGTGTTTACGGCAGGATGTTACCTGTGTGTGCACTCTATGTTACCTGGCTGTGCACTCCCTCCAGTGCACATCGAGGTAACATAGAGTGCACACAGTAATTATCTGAACTTAACACATGATACGGCTAGAACTATTATTTTATTATTATTAGAACCACTATTTTTCCTGGCGTATCCAGGAAAAATAATGGAGGGGGGGGCTCGGTTTTTTCGGCCCTCGACTTCGTGAAGCTACGTTTCCTTTCCTGCTCTACGCAAATTACACGCTGAAATTCAAAACGTGCGGTCGCTGCTAAAAGATGCCTGTCTTTTCAAAACTGCGTGTGATTGCTGTGTTGACATTCGCAGGGGTATAAGTAGGGCAGCGCGGATCCTGTAAATGCTTGCGTGGGCGGGCAACTGAATAATTTTTAATTGTCAGTTGGCTGAGTCGTTAAAGATGTGTACGGAGCATGGCCATATTTGTTTGTTTACGCGTGCATGCAAGCAGTACGCCTGTTTCACTTCGACCGAAGCTCCAGCTGCCGCAGCAAGCAAGCCATCGGCACGTTTTGTCGTCTTTATTCCTTACGCTACGAGGAAATATGGTTCCACCGATTCAAGATGAGGTCACATATTCTCTAAAACACGACACTTGGCGCCATAAGAAGCGTGTACATGGGCGGTGATCACGAATTTGTCATCGGTGGTTGTCGTAGCAGCCGAAGGCCGTCCGCCATTGCAAGCAGACGGAGCAGAGGTGCACGGGCTGCGCGCTGATTGGCTCATGTCCGCCAGCAATAGTTAGCGCATCGTTCGCCTAAAATTCCTGTATATGCGTTATAAAAAAGACTGCACACCCAGGCACTTTGAACTTAATAAATGCTGTTTAAATACCGGCCTTCTTTCCAGCTACAACTTCCTCCGCGCAACAAAATTAAATCTCGAAGGCCGTGCTTTTGCAAACTACATTTTCTAGAAGCGAATGTAAATCTCGGAGGCTACGTTCACTTGTTTACCGCAGTGTGGCGCTGCTGCAGTGTGACGTCCATGCCCGGTAAAATTACTGGGTGTTATATTGAGCTGGGCCCGCTGGGCCACGTGTGTGCAAGAGTGCTCGTTGCAGCAAGGCGGTAATTTAATCATGTTTTGGAAGTGTCTCGACAAACTGTGGTCCTTGTCGTGTGTATTAATCATCATGAAACCTCTGGACTTGTGTAATGATATCATTTCGTCGTATGTTTCGTGTGAAACGCCAGTGTCTGGAGTCTACTACAGCGCCCATCCGAGCTTCCTTTGTTCTCGCCAGTACGGGTTCTCTCGTGAAAAACGTGGTGCTGTGGCTTCGAATCATGGTCTGCGGAAGAAATTGTTGAAAGTTGTGCTTTCGTGTGCTGGAGTTTATCGGCAATTAGACAGTGTTTGCTCCAGAAAGAGCGTCGGCACCGAGGTGCCTTCGAGACAAGAAGCGTTTGATGACTTCACATCGTGAAAGGTAAGCAAGTCTCGCGCTTGCGCGCATTCTTGTCGCTTATACAGGGTGTTTCAGTTGTTACGTAGCTTGGCAGAGCCAAGGTAATGTTGCTTGCCGTCGCTTGGAGATACTTCGATTATTTTTTGCATTCCGCCTCATTAGATAATTAGTCTTAATTGATGAACTTCTCAATTATTATTATTAGACTAAAGTGTCAATGAAAAAGTTGTAGAGCGACATGAGAAACTCGATACAGATTTCTTTTACTCCGTAAGTCTTACATAAAAGTGTTTTTCCGAGCGTGAAAGATGCCCGCGAATACCCGCAAAGCGCGTAGAGCGGCCAGTCGCACGGCAATTTTGCATGTATTCGCGGGCTTCTTTTACGCTCGGTGAAAAGGAGAAAAAAAAAAACTTTCGAGCAGATAGCAAAAAACACGCTCGGGCAGATAGCAACAGCGCAGTCTGTTTAAAATAATTAGTTTAAAGCTTCAGTGTTGACAGTGCCATACCTAGCGCATCACCAAAACAACTGCGCTTAATGTTTGTATAACGCGATGATTTCTTTTCTATTTATGACAGCTTGATAATCCCCTTTTCAAGTGACGTTTTATAACTCCTGTAAGTGTTTCCTCTTAGTAGGTTGTACTCTATTAGCCGCACGCTATTATGCTTCCCCGTGTGCTAGGAGGTCAGGGCTCCTCAAGCTGTTCTCACAGCTTTTACCTGTCCTCGTAACTTTTTCTTGCTGCGGAATAAAATCAATTCAATCGTTTTCACTTCTGCACGTTTCTTAGCTGTGTGCATACAGACCAAACTGTTCTTGGATATATGAAATTTACTGCATAAGTGAAAACGCTTGGCCTTTTATTTTTCAGGTGTCTTGTGAGCTCTCATCCAAGCACCCCATTCCAAAGGTCTGCTGTGAGCCGATGTGGCATATGGAAGTAACATGCAGATAGTTCAATAAACTACTTGTAGTTTCAGAGAAACCTTTGCAAAGTATTGTCGACACTTTCTTTTAAAAGTGCAAGCACTTATCCAACGTGACATCTCTGCATCAGAATATTACACTTTACATTTGTGACAAAAACATCTAGAACAGCGACACTGCATGCTGTGAGGAAAGTACAAGTTGTACTGCAAGTGTTATACTAAAATTATTATTATAGAACAATATTGTGTGAATTTCTGTGCCCTAGCAGAGTTCCAATCAGTATGCTTATTATAAACCATATATGCTTATCTTTAAAACTCACACAATGTGCATAAATATAAAATGGGCACAGAGAACTCATCTATGCATGTCTACAGAAAATGCAGGATACAGGATCTTTTCAGTAGGGCCACATGAAGGGTGCATAAAGGTGGGAGTCATGAAGGAAACATAAAAGCAGTGGCCAAATTTCAGCATCTAGAATACATAAAGTACGGTAACATGAAGGATACATAAAGGACGGACACACGAAGGAAACATAAAAGCAGTGGCCAAATTTCAACATCTAGGATACATAAAGTACGGTAACATGAAGGATACATAAAGGACGGACACATGAAGGAAACATAAAAGCAGTGGCCAAATTTCAACACGCAGGAAACATAAAGGATGTTTCCTCATGTGACCCCTAGGAAACATACAGTAATCATAAAGGACACAACCATTTTCATAAGGGAGAGCTCAGTAGTGCGACGCCAAAGCCGCTAAGCTGCCACCGCAGGTAGCCCTATAATACCAAACGTTGTCAAGACGTAATACCTAGAATTTGTAATACAGGTTGTGATTACGATATATGGAAAATACCACCAAAATCGGACTCCACATTACTGTGGTACGGAGAGCTAAAATATTATGAGAAAATGACCAGTTCTTCAGTCTTAACAACTTTAGGATTTTGCGTTATCTTTTTATAGGTTAAGACTTCACAGTAAGATCGTATTTTCTTGCGTTCAGTAAAGCGCATGAGATCCATGCCTTCTGTATAGATTGAGAAAGAATAAAACCATTCTTTTAAGTCAATTTAACCAGTAGAAGAAAGAGCTGCTACAAACAAAGAGCTTACTTTTGCATGCCTAGCGGCACCAAAATGTCTCAAGAATGCAAGAAATAACGCGGCCAATAGTTTTCTATAGCCAAACGGAACAAGTGAAATAGTGCAGCAAAATTTGACCGAAAGTGAAGCAGTGCACCAAGCAGGCCTTGTTTCAGTGTTGTTAGAAAGAATAAACCAAGAACACTGTTTATGCAAGCTGGAAGCGTGAAGCCCCTAGAGATAGTACGATCCCGTACACTCCAATAATCATGGGAAATGGCGCAGTGCTCCCGTACGTACCACAGGAATACGATGCTTGTCGTTGAACAAATCGCCACTCCAGCTGCACATGGGTTCCACTTGGCAACGGTTGGCGGAGGACGCACCAAGACGGAGGATGGTATGAACCACAATAATGAGGAAGTCCACCGAGCTAGTAAATGCACAAGGACAGGAATGTAACTGAACCTGTCTGAATAATTAATTGTACGCAAAACATCAACATTTGTAAAATCGCGCACAATACAATGCCAAATTGTAGGAAAACAAACAGGAAGCTGAGGTGTTTATTATTCGCATTTTTTTTGCTCAAAATGTCATAAACTGCGAAAACGAAGTCGTGTACAAGTGCAGCCTCAACATATACACACCGTTACATCTTAACAACTACACTATTCTTTATCTGCAATTCTCTCTTGAAAATGTTTGACTTCTGGAATCGTACCAAATTATGCTTCATATCTTTTGAAACATACTTAATCACTCCTGCTAGAGGTTTCATCTCAATCGAACAACTACAGACGTCGTGTTTGCCCATACATTACACTTTATATGCCCTCCATTCCAACCAAATATCAGCTTAGTGCACCCTATTGTTTTCTCGGGACACCGCTAAAAATGTCATAAAATGGTGAATAAGCTCTCTTGAGCAATTGCTCAAGTGACTTTTCACAAACGGTGTAATTTACCCTCATGCATTTATGTTCTTGGTGTCCATAGTATTTTTGCAATGGCAACATTCGAAATTCAGCGTTGTTTGTAGCAACATATATATATATATATATATATATATATATATTGTTTTGGGAAAACAGTAAATACTGTTTCTGTATAGTCGTACATGCTTATAAAGGATTAATGTTGAAATGAGAAAGAAGAAACGCATCTACTTGATCGTGAACATATCTAAAAGATATTCATTTCAAACGTGGTTTACTTCGCAATGACACGTTAGTCACCGTATAGTTCTCAGATCCAATCTGTATCCATCAAAATAAAGAAATAAAAGAATCAAATAAACAAGGAATAAACGACGCGTCCGAAGTCACGCTGCAAGCATAAATCCGCGCGAAAAGCCAGTTTTAAGCGACGGTAGCTATTGAGTGGTATTGAAGACCTCTCTAGTGTACGGCACTACGACGCCAAACTTGTTCTCAAAAGTCAGAGACATAAAAATGCAGCTTGAATGCTCGCGACGCCCACCGGCTATACGTACTTTCAAGTTTGGCAAAGCAGTGAAGTGAGCCCATGCTACCCCTGCTGTCACCTTACGCCATGGCGGAAGGAAACCCCAGGAGACGCCCTGGCCAGCACAAACGTATTGGAGAAGGTGTGGCGGAAGTCACGTGCTGTTTCTCGCAAAGGAGCACTGGGACGGGTAGCCCAAATGTCAACGTTGCCATGGCAACCACGCTCCTGAAGCTTTCGCTGCTGCTCGCGATCTCTGAAAAGTGACATACGATTTTTCCGCCGGTGTCTTTCCCGCAGCACCTTTTGTTCGCGAGAAAAGCTGACTTTGGAGTGTGGTGTGTAAGCTTGAAAGTTGTGTTTTGGGTCTGTGAGTGTGTGTGTCGGCCAGCAACAGATACACTCAAGCAATCACGGCGCGAATCTTCGTTGTCTTCTTCAATGTGCCACGGAAAAACACAGGAGCGCGTCTGCTTCACTAAACCTGCTACAGAAGTTCTGTAGGCTTTGTTTTGACGCGCGTCAGGAGCACACACTTCCGGCGGCTCGTAACAATGCAAGTTCAAAGTTCGCGCCCATCTGCTCCGGCGAGCTGCAGAACCCCTGATTGGAGGCGCAAAGAGAGATGGCACACCAACATGGCTGCACTTCCGGCTTCAAAAAAGTGACGTCAGGGCCTCTCCTGTTTTGTTTCCTTCCTCAATGCCTTACGCAAAGCAGCGGCAACTCGAGTGCCGTCGCGTTATGCGCGGCGCATAAGCGGAGCGGCACCGTTTGGCCACCTCTCCTATTATACCACCCGGGTTTTGCGAGAGCCAATGAGAGCCGCGCGTGTCCTCGCCTACTCCGCGCCTCGGCTTTGGAGGGTACAGAATTGAGAAGAAAAAAGGAGGAGGGGGAGTACGGGCGAGGAGGTACGGGCGAGGAGAAATAGGTTACGCTAGCGAGGAATTTACCAACAAGTGTTCGATGAGGGCTTGCGGATGAAGAGAGTGCTTCATTTTTCCGATTTCTTATAATCATTCGGCATTGATGTTTTCGACATCTTCAGCTGCAGTCCCATTAATACTTATAGCGAACGTCTTCTGAATTTGCGCCCGAACAGACGAGCGGTAAAAAGAGAAGCATTTGAACTTTAAAATTTTCGGTATTCTGCGAAAATTATTTTGCGAAACCTAACATTGTTGAAGATTATGTAAGTAGAACGCGGCAGGTATAAGGGACTTTGCCAAATCACTACTAAATGTTCTGCAAATTATGTTTCGAGCAGATCTAATAGATTTATTGCCCATATTTAAACCAAACTGTCTGAAACATTCTCTGCACAGGACACTCATTTCCTGCAGGTTTAAACTTGGTGTTGAATTTTGTTTTCCCAGAACATTAAGAAGTATCGCCAAACGCCACCTCCAATTCATCCTTAAAGGTACCCTGAAATTATTTTGACGATTTCGTACAAACGTACTCAGTCGTTAGAGTAGGTCCTTCAGATCATTAATTGACGCATCTAAGCGCTCCACGTAAAGCGTGTAATTTAGTACAAGGTTTTAAAAACGTACATCGCTACCGATCGCAGCACGACAATCGGCTTAGTTTTCAGCCTCCCCTGACCAAGTGACACGATTTGACCATATCACTTCAGTAGGGCGAGCTATCCGATTGGCTGCCCAGGGCACGTCATCTCTAATTTTTCCAACATTATGCTGACCAAATGTTGTTCGTAATAGTTTGGATGTTAGTTAATTTGCTTCTATAAAAAGAAAGTGACAGAAAGAGAATGCAAAAAGGACACTGTATCACTACACTAAAAGCACCTCCGGCACACACCAAGTGTCGTCTGCTTCTGTTACAATGTGCTCCGTGTTGACGAGAGCTGCGCGGTCCGTGTTGGTCTCATTCTTTCTTTTCACGAGCACCATGGTTCGCCCTTGCGTTGTGGGCTGCAAACTTAGCGATCGGCGACATGTCAAGCTGCGACATCGTGCCCCGCTGCAAGGCAGCAGACGAGCGGAGTGGCTGCAGCGCATCGGACTGTCAGTATCCAAACGGCGCCAGCATCTACGCGTTTGCGGTCGTCACTTCACGCGGAAAGATTACGACCACGATAGAGTTTAGCGTGTCCGGTATTAGGGTAAACGCAAGCGCAAGTGTACTGGCCGTTTTCTTCTTGCTGGGGTTTTACGTGCCAAAACCAGTTGTGATTATGAGGCACGTCGTAGAGGAGGTCTCCGGATTAATTTTGACCGCCTGGGGTTACGGGCTGTTTTACGTGATGAACAAAGGCGCAAACGTGAACTGCTTGCACGGTGCAGCCACCTGGCGGCACAAAGCTCAACCGAAGACACAGCTAATATAGCAGGAATCAAGTTTTTCCTACTTTGCTTCTGGCTCAAATTTTCGACAGGAGCGTAATCTTGAAACACGTTGTCTTTTTATAGGTTACAGCAATATTAGCTGATTTGGCAATATTAGCAATATTAAATATTTGGTTGATTAAGCTCTTCGCCACCAGATGGCTGGACCGTGCATGCCGATCTAAAACCCCTTGATGTTAGAAAGTAGCGACACGCTTTGATCTACGCCGCAACACCCTCGCCGGCGCGGTCAACCTCCTCTTTTTCTCCCCCTCTTTCGCGGAGGCAGCGCATCCGCCACGCTGAATAGCTGCGGCGCTCGAGACTACCCCGTCAGGTGACCCTGACGTCACGAAAACGGCGCGAAACTTGCTTTCGCACGTCTTTAGTTTTTCCCGCTCGCCATGAGCAGTCCAAGTGGTGGTCGCCCTGCCGCTCCCAACGTGTGTTTCCCAAGTTTTTCTATCCTTTCGTAGGAATGTGAGATTCGTTCTCCGTGAAAATGCCTTGCTGCTGCGCGTTTCAATGCAGCAGCAGGCCAGAGAAAGGGCAAGCCTTATTTTATATCCCCCGAGGTGAACTGAATGTCGTGCGTCGGAAGCAGTGGCTCCATAACATCGGGAGAAGGGATTTCGCCCCTTCTAAGCAAGCCGTTCTTTGCGAGGTGAATGTTGCAGCTTTCCTCATATTTGTGGATGAAGTTGCATGGAGATTTTACTGCTCTTCGCATAGCCGGACTCTTCGTTCAGTTTAATACAGAGCACCGATAACTGTGCGTATACTTTCTTTTTAAGTGAGTCGGCTGAAATTTTCGTTGACTCTTCGAGCCGTGACAAAGCTTTTTGTGTTTTCGCGCGTGCGTTAGTTTTCAAATGTATGTAATTTGTGAGTTAATGCCTGTAACTCATATTTTGTAGTTGTGTGCGTGTGTGCGTGCGTGTTTGTGTATGTGCGTGCGTGTATGTGTGTGCGCGCGCGTGTGTGCGCGCGTGTGTGTGTGCGTGTGATCCTTGCGCCTGATACTTGTGAAGCCAAGGAACTATTTTACTCTTATTGCGTGCTTATTGTATCTTTGCAAAGTTTCAATACTGCGAGCATTTTTTTTCTTTATGTACTTTATGTTGCGAAGGCATGAACCGCAATATATAGGTAGATAAGTGGTATTATGTATTATGTATTATTCGCGCATGCTCATTAAGTACAAGCCACGCGCTTCTGATAATCTCCCTCAATTCTGATAAACTTGACATCTTGAAGTCTGTAAGTTAATTATCAAGTGCCAGTCTTAGAAGTTTCCGTGTAAGCAATCAGCTTTTTTTTTGAGAGAGAGAGAGAGATTTAGGTTACTCCCAGAGGTGATGGAATGTAATTTCTCGTCGTTTCATAGTGACGGAATACAGGCGCGTGTGTAAAGTTCTATGTTGGCTGTTTCGCAAACACAGCACGTATTTCGCACAGTGGCATTGGTACAAAGGCTTTTGGCCCACTCATTTTGGCGAATTCACTTTAAGTAAACTATCACATTTCTTCTTGGTCACCCTCTCTGAGCCTTTAAGAGCAAAGATTGTGAACCAAATTCTCGTTTATACTCTACGCTGCTCATATTGTATGCACCCAATACACCTCCGCGTTACGGACAACCCAAGTGGCGACGTAGAGGTAAACAGCTCAGCCACTGCTTGGTACTCATTTTTTCGGAGAGCTTCCGCTTGTATTTATCGAATCGTCCTAAAAAAATGGCACGACGTTCTATCGGAAGCGTACTTTCGTCATGACAGCTTCACAAGGGATAAATTCCCATACAACGCTTCAAAGGGCCGAATAAACAAGCGCGCGCATTGATTCTAATGCGGCTGCAGCGAGCCACTGGAGGGTTCAGCGCCGCGCCGGCCCGGTGAGGGGGAGAAATCCGAGGAGAATTGAGAAGGAAAGCGCGCGCGCGGGGGAGAGTGTCGCTACTTTCTAACATCAAGGGGTTTTATGCCGATCAGGCCGCTCACGTACGTCTACGAAGCTTCTTCATCCGTGGCCGGGCTCGACTGGCGCGCGCGCTCGCTTCTTACGGCCTTCTCACCCGGGGCGCTGCGACCCTCTCCCTTCCTCCCCTGCTCCGCGTGCATGCGCTTGCCTTCGCGCTCGCACGATCGTTTTCCCGCGCATTTTATTCGGTACTCTGTCAGTGTTGTTCAGTACGCAGTAATTTTTGGGATCCTGAAGACGGTCGTACAGCCTTTAGTACGCGCGGCCACAGCCAATACTTGGCGCCGTTCATTGCACATCGGTATATAATTGCTGTGTGATGGTGTATTGTTTTGTTCCATATTGCAAGTCCCGTTCCGGGAAAACACCCGGTGTTTCTTTTCACCAGTGCACAAGCAATGAGTTTCTAGCCAAGAGTTTCTAGCGCTTTTGGACAAGATAGTGTTTTTTTTTTTTTTCGATAAAGCCTCCGAACACCCGCCACGCAGGAAGAGCAGTCCAGCCCCATTTACAACGCGCTCCCATCTTGAGCTGCCCTTTAGGTGCTGACGACAGCCATGCGAGACTATCCGCAAATCTAATTGCCAAGAAGTTTCTGAGAATACTCCTTCTAAATCACTCAAACCAACTGACTGACGAAAACGACAAGCCTTCGGCCTATGTACACAAGCCGCCAAGGAAACACTTCAAGATTGTAATTGTGATTAAGACACATTTGTGGGCTACTTTGTCCCCAAGAGTTTTCGCCTGAAAGTATGGCAACCATTGTAATACCCTTGTCACACACCTGCAGCACGTGTAATGTCATTCGCAGCAATTGAGATTAAGTGTTAATGCCATTTTTGTTGCTTCTACACGGGCATAGTGAAAGACATTGAAAGCTAATGGCATTCGCCCATTGAATAAGTTTCCCGAACTCATTTACGCGCGACTTGTGTAATCTCGACAAAAGGGGCTTGACAAAAATTACAAAAATGATAAGTTAAAACAAAGTGTAATGCATTTTCAAATAACCATCCAATGTTTACCATTGTATTGCTAACAATACAGTCAAAATATGTAAACAAGAAGCACGATTTATAAGGTCTCGTTATCATAGCAGCCTGCCGAAAAACATTGCCATCAATTGCGAATGCCATATTGTTTAACCGTGTAGACTGGTAAAACACCCGTTTACTTAGATTTAGGTGCAAGTTAAAGAACCCCAGGTGCTCCAAATTTCCGGAGTCCCCCACTACGGCGTGCCTCATAATCAGATCGTGGTTTTGGCAAGTAAAACCCCATTTTTTTTTCGTAACACAAGACCGCAATGACATTCGGTGTGAACGTCATTTACTGCAAATGACATTACATGTACCGTGTGACAGGGGTATAAGTGCGTACGAGCAATAAATATTTCTTTTCAGTCCTCAAAATGCGTTTGATGGCGGAGAGCTGTTCTCTCGGCGCATGCATCTCCATGTTCCCCAGTGAATTTAAAGAAGCTCGATGTATTATTACGCTTACACTGCAGGCATTTATAAGAAGTCTAGATGAACCATTTACGCGTCCTGTACAATTAGGCGACTTGTTCTTGAATGCACGGTGAGGTAAGCGCGCCCGACCCCATCTTCCAGCGGTGCGCGCGCTGAACAGATCGGCTCGGAACAGCTGAGCAGGGATAGCAGGCTTAAAATCCCTATATAAGAAAAGTACCGCCATCTACTCTTTCCTCCGCCGCCTCCTCTCCTAAAGCGCTTGCTTTTTCTTTACTTTTTGCTTGCGAAAGCCATGTCGACGGTGGCGCACCTATAGAAAGTCCACGTTGAAGCTTTCAGGCCGGGCGCGCGCCGCCGCCGCCGGTGACTGCGGCTGCGCAGAGGACTTTCAACATGGCTCTGAGGCGGAGAAAAGAAAATATAAAGTGAAAAGCGCGCGCTATCATCGTCCAATCGGAGATACAGGAGAGAGAGAGAAGCGGCGTTTATCAAAGGATGGCGGTACTTTTCTTATATAGGGATTTTAAGCAGGGTGAGGTCGCAGCGCCCCCCACCAAGCAGCGCTGATAGGCAAGAACTAGCCCCGATGCGAAGGAAGAAGCGAGCGCGCGCGCCAGTCGAGCCCGGCCAATGCCACCTAGAAAAATTGGCCCGGCCGCGCTTCATCAGAGCGGTATGAAGGGGCTTTAGTTTACGCGTCTGCCTATACGTCAAAACACCCAGCTCACCTGTGGTTACCGAAATACCGGACACGCTCGGCGCTGCGACAGAACGATCGCAACGCACGCTGCTTGATCGCTCTAGCTGGGAATCGACGGCCAGGCGGCTAGCGGAGAGGTTGGAAAGCGTTCGCCGCTGGCTCCAAGGCAACCCGAAGTAGACGACAACACGTCACAACATGACGTAGAGCCAGCGAAGGCGAAGCTTAGCCCCGATTACTCGGCGAACGAGTTGAGGAGAAAATGCATGGCTAGGGAGGAGGGTAACTTGTAATCGTCCGTAGCTCTCCTATTATGAGACGCGTCACTTAAATTGTGGCGCGAATGGTTTACTGCAGCTGTACCGTACGCGTCTACAAAATTTGTCCGAACCGTTTCAGGGACCCTTTAAACTCCGTGCATCATTTACGAATATTTTAGCGCTTCTAGTCGCACTAATAGATTTGCTGTAAATAAAAAAGGACGCATTGTTAGGACCTTATGTGTGGGCTTAGGTGCACTTACGCCGCCACTTCAGCAACCAGTCCACTGACGTAGCCGTCCGCAGTGCTCCGTGTGCGCTCTATCTGGAGGCCCAGAAAGACGGTGAACGGCTTGCTCGACCACTCGCGCAGGTACTGAACAAGAGACGGACGTGAAATCGATAAGATAAGAAATCAGCACGGCGCACTGCACTTTAGAAAATGTTACGGAGCCGTTAAACGGGAATATGTATCCAAGCTTCTGGATTTGTTTTTTGTTTTTAAATGTTCTTAAAATTACTGCAAGTTGTACGCTTTTCTACAAACACCAGTGCGTTCTCGAGAGCAGTGTCTGACAGAATGGTATTACGTATCTTTCTAAATTGGCAATAGCTTGCACTGTAGGACTGTGCAAGTTATTGCCAATTTAGAAAGATACGTGAGGTTTAGTCCTTACGTATCTACGTATCTACGTCTCTTATGTATCTATCTTACGTATCAAGATACTGTAGGACTACAACTTGCACTGTAGTTTCGCATCGGCCAGCAGAGCGTCCCTTCTGAATGTCACTTCTGCTTTAAATATGGCCTTGATAACATGCGGTCCTGGGGTATTAGGAGAGAAAAATAATTTTTCTTTAGTGCAAATTGTTTTTTTATCACCCGTCGAAGCCACTTTCACTAGAGAATGTAGCTACACTGGCGATGCGAATATCTAGCGTCATGCCAGCCAGTGACGTCGGACAATAAGCATGGAAAGCGAAGGGAATAGTTAAAAAAATCACCGCATATCCAAGACGTGAATGATGATTAGTGGGCGAAGCACCGGGGGATCAATCGGGTAACCGTGAATCCCCCGTACATTGCCTTGTGATCAGTGCAATAGCACGGCGACGCCGGCAAGCGGACCCGGAGGCGGCGAGAGCGCGGGAAGCGGCGACAAAACGCCGGAAGCGTTCTCTACCTGAGGTTGGTGGCGCCGATGCTCGGTTCAAGCGCGAGCTTCGCGAGCCCTCAGCTGCGGGTACACTTGCTGTCGTTGCCGTTTTGCTGCAGCTTCCCGCGCCCTTGACTCCGGGTCCGCTTGTTGTCTGCGTCGCCGTGCTGCAGCAGCTTTTCGAGCCCTCGACTCCGCTTGAAGTTGAGCCGCCACTCTGGCCTTTTCATCCATAGCGGGTGCGCCGTTATCAGAAGCGACCGTTATCAACCAACGCTGAAGAGAGAAAGCAAGCGCGCGTAGGGAACGACCACAGCACCCCTAGCGGACGCCATGCAAACCAGAGCTACGGACGACGAGGGAGGAACAAGGCTCGGCCCTAAGGTGCTTCGCCTCTAAAAGGCGGCCTCTGGATAAGAATGGGGATACAATTTCAGGGTACAAAGTTGCAGAGTACAATCAACCTCTCTAGGTGGTTTTCATACACAATGAAAATGTATTTGGCTCAGCAGAGATAGCAGCAGTGATGGAGGCAATGCGTAGTCAAGGAGTACAGGAGGCATACGTGAATTTCTTGGGAAATATCTGCAAATATTCACAGCTACCATAGTTCTCCACAAAATAAAGTTGAAAATTACCTATCAAGAAAGGGGTCAGGCAAGGAGACACAATCCCTCCAATGCTATTCACGAATAGTACATGCTCAGACGAAGTATTCAAGCCATTAGACTGGGAACGCTTAGGAGTGAGGATCAACGGCGAATATCTCAGCAACCTTTGGTTTGCAGATAACATTGCCCTGTTCAGCAACACTGGCGTCGAATTCCGACCACAAATTAAAGACCTTAACCGAGAAAGTGGAAGATTATTATGGTGCAGACAGATATAATGTTCTACTGCCTGGCAAGAGAACACGAATTAAAGATCTCCAGTCAGCCTCTACAATTGGTTCAGGAGTACCTTTATGTATCTTAATTAGTCACAGGGGACACTGATCATGAAAACAAATTTTTACAGAAGAATAAAAGTGGGTTGGTGTGAATGCGTAAACATTACCAAGCCCTCACAGGCAGCTTACGCCTATAATTGAAAAAAAAAGTTTACAATCGTGCAATTCTACCGGTGCTAACATGTGGGGTAGAAACTTGGAGGTTAACGAAGAAGCTGGAGCACAAGTTAAGGAGTGCGCAAGGAGCAATGGAAAGAAAAAGTAGCAGTTTCGCCCAAAAGGCGAATCATCAATTGCGATAGCAACTTAGTACAGAGCTATACGGAGTAAGCATAGTAGTTTTATCGGCTGCTTGAACTTGGACACATTCGCTTACTAACTGAATTAACAAGCATGGTGTCAGCGCGCAAAACCAAACATGAATAGATCATATTCGATGACCGCAGACAACCACTGTCAAAACGCTGGCGTGAGCAAGCGCGATGGCCGCAGCGAGCGAAGGTTCGTGCGGTCTATCGCTTCAATGGCAACTGAACGGCCAAAGCACAGTGCATACAAAGGTAAGAGCCGAGTGGAGATCGCTTTCAAGGTAGGGTGCGCGCGACAGCTCGCAGCAGCGCAAAGTACAAGTGCAAAGGCGACGACGACGGCGACGCCGAGGGCAGAAATCCGCTTGGAGTGTCCATATAATTGCTATCGCAATAAACATTCACCGACGATTACGATACTCCCTAATGTAAAATTTGAGCGCTGCTCTATACGTGTTTTAATTTCCCGATATATTGGCTGGCGCAGACAATATGTCTCGTGCGGCACGTTGCAAACGAAGCGAAGTGTGGGAGATGGCTAATCGGGAGATGGCGAGAGGCAGCGCGTGGCTGACGCGTGGGAGAGATTCACAGCAGTTGCCGCAGACAGACTTCCCTTCATGCAGCACTTTGTTTTCCAACAGAGAACGCGCGCTACTCCGGCGCCGTGTCGTAGTCATCGTCGTCGCAAAACCCGTGTTGTGAGGCACTACGCTATTCTTGTCACACTGTCGCCCCACCCTGCTCCTCCGCTTCCCTCCTCCCGCTTTATTTGTTATCGCCGTCTTTCATCTCCCGCTGCGCTCCGCGTTCGCTTTCATCCTTCACTGTGCTCGTTCGCTCGCTTACGGGAGACAATGCCGACGCTCGTCGCAGGAACGGACGGCAGAAAATTAGGTGAGATGATGTGAGTCGGAAATTTGCAGGCGCAAGTAGGAAGCAGCTATCACTAGAGAGGGGTAATCGGAAATCGGTTGCAGAGGCCTTCGTCCTGCAGTGGACACGAAAGGCTGGTTAAGATGCTGGTGACATTACTTTGATCTTAGTGCTTGTGGTTTCACACGCTCTTGTCATTGCGTTTATTGCTTTTTATATAAAAAGCCTTATAAAAAGGCCTTATATTGGACTAAATTCCAAAGTAATCGGTCATCATCATCATCAGCCCATATTTATGTCCACTGCGGGACGAAGACCTCTCTCCCTGCTATCTCCAATTAACCCTGTATTGCGCTAGCTTATTCCAACTTGCGCCTGCAAATTTCCTAACTTCATCATTTCACCTAGTTCTCTGCCGTCCTCGACAGCGCTTCCCTTCTTTTGGTATCCGTTCTGTAACTCTAATCGCCCACCGGCTATCAATCCTACGCATTACATGGCCTGCCCGGCTCCATTTTTCCCTCTTGATCTCCATTAGAATATGGGTTTTCCCCGTTTCCTGTCTGATCCACACCGCTACCTTCCCGTTAGGCCTAACATTTCTCGTTCCATCGCTCTTTGTGCGGTCCTTAACTTGCTCACGAGCTTCTTTGTTAACCTCCAAGTTTCTGCCCCATGTGTTAGCACCGGTAGAATACAATGATTGATACAATGGTACAATGATTTTCAACGACAGTGGTAAGCTCCCAGTCAGGATTTGGCAATGCTTTAAATTCAGGAGTCAGTAAGACTGCGAACACACATAATCGCTGGTGATGGCAGCGGTTCCGCTTGTCGATGAGTCCATGGCGTAATCCTTCCCATGTCGGGCTTTGGTGATAGAGGTCCTTTGTTAAAATCCTGCGATCCGTTAACTTATTATTGTTTATTTGACTATTATTTATGATGTAGTACTGCGCTGTAAATTATTAGCGTGCGGTGTCACTAAGCCGTTTAAAATCAGAAGGACGAAGTGTAGTCAAATACATCTATTAACCATCATTCCCATACTAGCTGAACCGCCCTGTTTGCAGCTGACGTAGGAACTAGCCCCGCAGTTCCCTGTAGTACCTTTGAGAAACTATATTAGTTATTTACCGCCCCAAAAAGTCGGAGGAGGCGTGTACGAATATACTCACAAAAAGCATCGCGTGGTGCTTCCACAACTTGCTGCCGTCGTTGGCAGAGCTGGCCATCCGGTGTCGAACAAAACCATAGCCACGGATGTTCTTCGTCCGATAGCGGCCTATGATGGCCACTGCATGTTTTTGCACATCGAGGCTGTCGTAGAAATCTGAGTCGGCGTCCAGGGAAAGTAGGTAATCGGTGGAAGAGGCAACGGCAGCCATCTTTAGAAAGGCGTTGAACGCCGCTTCTGCAAGAAACCGTTGAAGAGGCTATCGTCACGAAGCTGGTAGTGCTGTATGTTCTGGTGATCATGGTAGGACAAGTTTAGTGAATCTGTTTTGACAGACTAAAGTGGCGTAAGAACTCCTTGAAAAGTTATGCCATTCATTATGTACGCATGACGAACGCAGTAGAACACGCGTCGGATTGAGGGCACGCTTGACTTTTCTAAAGTTTCGCGGTATCATGGTCGCAATGAGGGCGACGAATTTTTGTTTGCGGAAAACGTATGCATTGGTTTCCGCGCGTCGTAAAGAGAGATATTCTGTTATATTAAGTGTTCTGGCAAGTGCCTGCCATATAGCAATATAATTAGTTGCAATAAGCATGCTAAAGCTGCGTGTAACGTCGCTGTGCGCTGTCACAGAACCTTTGCAGTGGCATGACACTGTGTTGTGGCGAAGGTTTAGTTGTTGACAAATGTATAACTCACAAGGTATAACACTATAGATTTCATTCGTACCTCGACAAACTTATCTAAACAGGGTAGCGGTTTTCGAAATGCGCTTCACACCTCGTGTAAAGCTAGTGAGCGAAGGATGCGATCAAAGTAACAATATTGCCGCGAAGCACTGTTTCGTTTATGTTGAACTACCACGGAAAGCTTCTCTAATAGCCTCGTTGGCTACGCGATACGTCTCCAGAGTGCGCTTGCATGAACACTGTAATTTTTTTTAGTTAGCATACCTTGCACTGGAGGCGCAATGTTAAAAAGACAGCGGAGCTGATGGGCACTTAGCTATCCTGGCTTTTGGGCTAGGCTAACCACTACCAAGTTATCCCCAGCATATTCCGGAATTTATTGATTATTGATCTATTATCGATTAGCTATTGATTGACTAATGATTGGCTATCGCAAGGTATTGGCCACGTATTTTGGCTAGGCTAAGCACTACCACATCATCACCAGCATTTCCCGGAATTTATTATTTGTTGATTATCAATTAGCTATTGATTGGCTATCGACTGGCTATCGCAAGGTATTGGCCACGTTTTTGGGCTTGGCTAATCACTACCAAATTATCTTCAGCAGCATTTTTCGGAATTTATTGATTATTGATCTATTATCGATTACCAATTGATTGGCTATCGATTGGCTATCGCAAGGTATTGACCCCGTATTCGGCTAGGTTAAACACTACCAAGTCATCTCCAGCATTTTCCGGAATTTATTGATTATTGATCGACTATCGATGAGCGATTGATTGGCTATATATTGGCTATCGCAAGGTATTGGCCACGTATTTGGTCTAGGGAAGCACTACCACACGGGATTTCATATGTAGTGAAAGCCTATCATTCGGTAATGTAAAACCTAATGTGTAATTAATGTATAGCTCAATTTATGACAATTTGCACCAGGCTTTCGCCTTCAAGTGTTACAAAGAGTGTAACGCCGAGCGGAATTTTTAAATATTGGCGCTCGCCACATTCCTATCAAGAATGTCGACGACGCGACAATGCCGCCCTGGCGAGTATCTTTTGTACAACAACGTTGCTACTCACTCAAACCGTGAGTAGCAACGACACAAACAAGCACCACGCACAGATAAACACACGCTAATCCGCCAATTCCCGCAGTCCACGCCGAGAGGTGGCGCCTGGTGTCGAGAGTATTGGAGCGCGCCCGCAGCCTGCGTGCGAGGCTAAAATAATACATAGTACATAGAAATATACACCGTGGCGGCCTCACATAAATCTGATGGTACCGTAGTTTTTCTTATGGAAGAGCTGAAGGGCACAATCAGATAAGCAGCACGACTTGAGGGAATGTTTCAGAACACATGACGGTAATATAAAACAAGGTAAATCTACTTTTCACGAATAATCAATATTGCACATTTGCATGGAATATCGTCACAATTTGACACGATAACCAGTTATGTCAATAAAAATGCGGCAGAATGCATCTCACATTGACTGCCGACGCTAATGCGCTCGCATTGAATCAATCAACTTATTGCCACCGTCGAAACGAGTTAAGTATGAGGCGTTTACTGAAGTGGGACTCCTCTTTCGCGCTTCCCTAAGAACAAATGGCACTATCTTGTGCCGCCGCGGCGAAGCCTGGGATGGCACCCGAAATGCATTGCGCGACGGTGCGTGCGAACGCTGAGAAACGCGTTATGCTGCAACCGGGTTCCTCTCGCGCACTTATTGTTGGACGCGTTGCGCCGTCTAGTGGCATTGGCGAGAAGTCCGCGCGTGGCCTCCAAGACGAGCAGCTTGGTGCGCGGGTGTCTTCAAATGCTGAGAATTGTTCCATCGCTTGCTGCACACTCGGTGGCACACTCTCAGTGAGCCAAGTTGGCGAGAGCAGAGCGGCACAAACGCGGTGCTTTCAAGGCGCCGCTCGCTAAAGCGCTGGCGTGAAAGGCGTTCATTCAAAAGCGACACATACCCATTGCCATTGTGACGCAGCCTGCTATGCGTCGGGTTGCTGTCCTTAACGAACCCTTTTGACGTGGGCTTGATTCCGCTTAAGGCCGATCCACGCGACGGACCGAGTCCGCGGGCCGATCAGTCACGTTGTGCGACGTCACGGTCCGCTGCGGTCCGACCCGGCGCAGAGCACATCCACACGATAGACCGCCATAGCACATGACAGCGCGGACCAACCAGCTACACCCTCGGCCACAGTGCTCTCGACTCAACAAACTCGCGCCGCGTATGTATCGCGCATTGGAGTCGTCAAAATGGAGGCGGAGCAGGAACTTCGTTTGGCCGCGGAAGGGCAGACATGAAACGACTGGCTTTTGCTGAGCCGAAAACTTTGCATTTGGTTGAAGACACTGTGTTACCAAACAGCATCCGTTGGCTACGCTAAAATCGCAGCGGTCTGCATGCGGTCTGCCCCAAAACTCGGCGAATTGTTTGACCGCGAGGATCGTGGTCTTGCGCGGACCAACAGCGGTCCGCTCGAACTGGTGACGTCCTATTACGTGAAGCGCGGACCGCGGTCCAAAATAGCGATCGGCCTTTAACGTCGGATATATTCAAGCGACCTTTTTCGTTATTGTAGACCTAGTTACCCAAGTTGGCGTCAATAACGTTCATTGAGGAGCGGCACACACCAATTGGCACATAACCGGTGACCCAAGTTGACATCAAAGAGGTTCGTTGAAGACGAGCACAGACTAAGTGGTATATACCTAGTGCTTTAAGTCCGCGTCAAATAGTTTCTTGGGACAGTTGTTGCCACAGTTGCCTCTTGTTGTGAAGACGGGGGTCCGAGCGGCCACGAAGGTTCCATGCCCTGTGACATGCCAAGGGCCTATCGAAATACAGGTCCAGAACGACGTCCGAGTTTACAAGAAGTGCTCCGTGCACACTAGATGACAAACTTTTTACATGTCCGAGCCCCTCCAGTACACTCAAACTCCACTTTTTAACCCTTTATTGACGAGTGTTGCTACAGGGAACATACAAGAAAAAAAATCATTTTTTGTTGTCGAGTTTCAGTATTCAGTACGGAGTTTCTGGCCAAACATCTTTGGCCAACACTGAATGACAGGCATCAAGCGTCATTTTTTGGTTCAGAGCAGGAAGACATTTGGCACGCGGCCCACGGTCTTTTGAAAGCAAGGTCAGACGAGACAGGCCGATGCAAGATATCCCGCTGAAGTGGTGTCACACATGGGATGTAAAGCGAATGAAATGTGTGCCTATGGTTCACGTATGATGAGAGCTGGCTATACAAATTGAAAACGAAGCCTTACGTGGCTTGTGGGGAAGCCCACTTCAAGTTTCTTGCCTGGGGTTTTCGCCGCATTGCTGAAAAAATGGCCGCAAGACACTTCTTTTTGTTGATTATGCTTATTCTTGATGTGTTTTGCACATTTAGATACGAAATAAACTTTTTCTGTATATTTATATGACTCGCCATTAAAGGGTTAAGCAGCTAATTTGCTTCTTTCGCTCAACGAGCGAAAGTAAATTCAATGTCCTCTCAGCCAATTTGAATTGTCGCACAGTCCACAAAATCCAACACATGCTGTCGCACCCCATCGTCGGACACGACCCTGCTGTCCAACCTTCGACCCGCCCGAATGAAGAGGCCATGGCATGTGAAACATGAGTCGACGCTGTTACTACTCGTCGGCGTTGGCACTTTGCATTAATTAGTGGGCTCTCCGTTAAGTCCAGCTGGTAGCCAGTTCAGCAATCTCGTCTTGAAAGTTGCTGCCGCTTTCAAAGGATGCGGCGGTTCTAGGCACCTTGAAGGGTGGTTTTTGTCTGTCCTACAATAGTCGGCGCTGAGCCCTGTCTTTGTCCGGGCGGGCGTTGGTGCTTCGTAGGAAGCGGAAAACGAATAGGCTTGCCGTTTAGACACGCGCATGGCCGATGACCCATTGCGATTTGGGGTACCGGAACTCGTCTCGTTCGTCAGCTGTGGGTCGTCGAACAGACGAAGACGCAACACGTAGCAACTCTCATTTATCTTGAGGTGACGCGGGTTTCGTCGCCAGTTGTTTCACGTCCAAAAGGCGATAAAGCGAGGGTGGGATTCCATAGCTGCACAGTCGCCGGTGAAGCACCTTTTGTCGATAAGAAACGTCAGACACAAAACTACCCAGTGCCACATCTACAGTGACACATGTCGTCATGTAAAAGTTTCGTTGAATAGTTGAACGCATGTACACGTTGGCACACACTCAGTAACCAAAGTGTGCTCGTTGATGGCGCATTCCAAATAAAAAAAAATTTGGCATGCGCCACTAGGTATGTGCCACTCATGAATAAGCCTATGGAAGATCAACTTGGGTCAGTGGGTATGTCTGACTCGGTATAGGAAATGGTTCAATGATAGTAAAAACCTGCGCTGCTAGATTTTGCAGTATGGCCAAAGGCAAGCGCGGGAAAGGATCCTCACGAAATACACGCCGCATGCATGACGCGCTTCAGTGATGACAATACGGCGGGCCGCTATGTTGCTTCACTGTAAGTAGCATTAATGTCAATATTCACCGTGAAATAGGTTCTGTCGGTATATTTATATCATTTGAATGAGACACGTACTAAAATATTGTTAGAGCTATCTTTCTTTAATCACTGTGCCTCTTTCTCATAAATACTGGGTTTTTACTTGCCTGAAGCACGATCTCATTATGAGGCAGGTAGTTATGGGGGAGTCGAGAATGAGTTTGGCCACCTGGGATTCTTTTACGTACCCCCAATGCCCAGTGTACAAGCGTGTTCCCAATTCTTCCCCATTGGAAAGGTGCCGCCGTGACCGAGATCGACCGTGCAACCTCGTGTTCAGCAGTACTACGTCATTGCTTGAACTACCGTGGCGTGTCTAGAGATCTTATGAAAACTAGTGTATGTACCTGTAAAGTCAGGAAATAATTATTCATATAGGGAATGAAAGCAGGAGCTTACGGTTGGAGACGGCCACGTAGTCCTTAGACTCTCTCGACACTTTGACGTCCGCGAATATCACGAACTTGCAAATGCCGCTCGGGAGTGACATCGGCTGGCGAAGCTGATCACCGACCACGCACACCACAAGAGGGCGCTCTGTTTAAAGTACCGTGTGACAAACAAGGTACATATTGAGGAAAAAAAAGATTAGTGAAATGTATACAAAAGTGCTACATAAAAACATATATAGCATACCTAATTAAATCAAGCAAGCTAGGTGACTATTTTTGACTTCCCCGTTTCAAAGAGGGCCCAATTCAATCATCACAATCATCATCCTCATCGTAGACTGGTTATTTGCATGCAGGATGATGAGCAGCATTCACAAAGCCAGCAAAACAAAACAAAATACGACAGAGAAGCAATTCTCAACGGCTAAAATTATCTACTGCAAACAGTTAGCATCATTTTTAACAATCACCGAAATATTTATAATTGATTGCAAAGGCCCGATGACGTTACAGGTGTTTTAACAACAGGCTCCATAGCAGAAAGATCAATCAAAAGTGGTTGTGGATCCGGGGCACTTGGCTGATAATTGCGGACAGTCTAAGTGGGATCCAATGAGATCCCGCAGAACCCCGAAATTAGGGATGTGTAACGAATAAACTAATCAGGCTCGAAGTTCTCAGCAGACAAATGAAAGAGACACGAAACGGCGCGTTGCGCGAAACTCACACGAAACGGTTGCAGCGCGCAACCATCGGCTTCGGCTGCGGTCGGAAGATTTCTGGCAACTCCCTGCAGTTGCAGAATGTAGCTCAAGTGCAGTTACAATCCTGCTCAAATTCATCACTTAATGTAGATACAATTCTGCTCAAATCCTGCGCTTCTGTAGTTAAAGTTCAGTGCTAATGCAGCTCCACTAACATGAAACCTGGGGAAGTAAGAATCAGTGATGCGCCGGTGCAGAAATAACCTTGAAGGGAGGAGCAATCGAGTGCTTGTGGGGTGGTGGGGCCTTCTCTTGCGCGGCGCTGGTACCAGCCTGGCGTTTTAGAACCGAGTTTACCAAGATTCTGCATATAATGCACCTATTGCTTGATTATTACTGTCTTTTAAATTATTCTGAATCATGTTAATTTATTTTTGATCAATTATGCACTTGTTTGTCGGCGTGATCACGACGGCCGCCGCCGACAGCCTGGGCCCATAAAGTGCTTCGCACATAAAAGTGTAATATGCTTTTTCTAAATACAAAGAGACGGTGAGAATCGCTTCAGTATTCCCTCCGTTCTGGTCCCGAAAACCAAGGCCGATTTGTTTTGTTAATGGTTGGGTTTACGGGCATGCTCGGTGGATATTACTTTGCTTTCCTTTCTGCCCCCAGCGGTACATGGCTACAGTAAGTATGGCTTGTAAATCCCGTACCTGACCTCGCAGTCTTCTTTGTGGTGTTAATATTTTGTTGCGATAGCAACTATATGGACACTCCAAGTGGATTTCTGCCGCCGGCGTCGCCGTGAGGTTCTGCATAGATGCCAAGGGCGATAAAATCGTCGCCGCCCGCTGTCTGCTGTATGTGCGCGTGAGAGCACGCGAGGGACGCGGGCTTTCACGGGGAGCGAACGCACGGCGGAGAGCATACGCGACATCTTCCCTGGCGCGAAAGGCCACGACAGGATGGGAGGGAGGGAGCGAGTAGGCACATATCTACAAACAGAAACTTATTTGTATGAAAACGTTGCGAGGCGAGAAGGTGGTAAAGACTTCCGACGCTGCTCGACGAGTGTCCTGTTCTGATCTCGTCGAAAACCTCAGAGCCGCCGCCAGAGGTACCGGCAACAGTCAACACTAACGCCGCGCGCGTTCGAGGCGAACGCGGGCAAAACGCCGACGGCGTCGACAGCAGTTCTGCGCGTTGCTGGTGCTGCTACATGTCCAAGTGCATACAGCTGATAAAACTACTGTCCTTACTTCGCTTAGCTCTCTACTAATTTGCTATCGCAATTGATGCTTCGCCTTTCGGGTGAAACTGCAACATTTTTTAACAGCGTAGCTGTTTAAGATCGAGGTTCGGCTACAAATCATTCGCAGAAACTCCGCCGGGCTATGACGTCGCTGCGTTGCCTAGCAACCACTCTACACAGCTGCGCCAGGCTTTGCGGAGCTTCGCACATGTGTCTTGACGTCACCGCTCCAACTTCCGCATCGCTTCACCTAGCCGCGCCAAGCTGCGCCTAGCTTTGACGTCACTATGCGTCACCTAGCAACCACCTGGAATGTCTGCGCCCGGCCGCGCCACGCTGCACCGCTTCCACAGCCGTGTAGGCGGAGAAAAAAAAAGCCATGACGACACTGCGCGCCGCTTCGTTCGTGGCCATCGTATAAAGCTCCGTGCCGGCGCTGCGGCACATTGCCTAGTGTCTCTGCGCCGAGCACATCGTTTGGTGGTAGTGGTGAAAACATTTATTCGGTTATGGAAAGACAGGAGGTATGCTTGGACCAGCCCGTAAGGGACTGGTCCTGACAAATACTGGGTGGAGGTCCCTAGTTCTGGACCCCAGTGGCGGTAGCCGCCGCCCGGGCGCGCCCAACTAAGGCTTGTTGGGCCTGTAAGTCGTGGAAGCCGAGCAGGGTCGCCTCCCAGTCCTCCCGGGTTGGGTTGGGGATGGCAGGGATGGCCGGGTTGGAGGGGCAGGCCCAACCATGTGATAGGTGTCCGAAGACACCACACCACAGTGCGGGCAGTTGCCACTAAAGGAGGGGTCAAAATCATTTAGAACTGCCGGGCACAGCAACGTATTGGTTACAAGGCGGAGAAAGAGCCGCTCATCCTCCTTCCTAAGGCCTTTACATGGGCGGGGGTAAAGGCGATGACTCTTGATAGTATATTGTAATAACTTTAAAGGTATAGGCCGGATTAAAATCGGGCTCCTGATCGGGTGAGGAGGAGAAAACAGCCCGGTGAGAGCGCGCGCGGGCGGCTGCGTCTGCTGCCTCGTTTCCTGCTAACCCCTGATGAGCAGGGCACCATACAAGGTAACGGTGTGCGGGGCCCGTATCCCGTATGCAATTTCTGTAGATATGATAAGCTAGAAAGTGGGTCCAGCCTTGTTCGACGTTCCGACAGGCCCCTCGCGAGTCGGTGATTATGTATTTCGAATCGGAATGTGAGGCCGCGAGAGCTATGGCGACTTCTTCCGCGTGTGTTGCATTGCGGGCTCTAAAGGTGAGGCCATTAACTGTGTTGCTGTTGTGAACTACCTCCGCTGTGTACCATCCCCCGTGGTGAGGACCGGAGGCGTCCACGTAGTAGACACCTATTTTGTTGCCGTAATGTCGGGCTAGAGCTCCCGCGCGCGCCAGGCGCCGGCCATTGGGATCTTCGTGTGACATGTTACTTCAAACAGGTCGCACGTGCAGGGCGCATCTCCACAGTTCTGGGATGCGAAACTTATAATCCATGGGAATTGTGTGTTGGATATGGAGTCGAGTTGGCGCCGCCTATAAAAATGGTTCGGCCTAAGAACTACGTAACCCCCGAGGAAGAAGATGCTCAACGGGAAGCCCGTCGCACCGCTGCTTGTGAACGAATGCAACGGCTGCGATGAATCCCGGAATATGGTGCTCGTGAATCGTTGTCAAAGCAACAGCAAAGAACGAGTACAAAACTCAGTAAAATCTTCGTATAACATAGTAATACCACGGCCGCTGGATAAAAAAATCATCGCATATCCACGAAGTGAATGATGATGAGTGGGCGAAGCATCGGGGGATCATTCGGGTAGGTGGTGGTGGTGAAAACATTTATTTTAGGAAAATACAAGAGTTGACCCCCGAAGGCGGGACACCTAAGTGAACTCCCTAGTCCGGGATTCCATTGGAGATGGCCGCCGCTCGGGCACGTGCTACCAGGGCGCGCTGGGCGCACAAGGTAGAGCAGCTGAGCAGGGTCACCTCCCAGGCCTCTCGTGTGGGAACGGGAAAAGGGGGGAGAGAGGAAAAGAGAAAGAGGGGCATGCTGCAACCATGTGGTAGGTGTCGGCCAGGACCCCAGAATAGCGACAGTGCCCACTTGTATTAGGCAAAAAATGGCGAGCCACGGCAGGACACAACAGGGTGTTGGTCTGTAAGCGGCGCAGGGTTCGCTCATCGGCCTTAGACAAACCCCAGACCGGGGCCGGAAAAAGCCGACGACCATCGCGGTAATAGGCCAAGATTTCTCGAAACGATGTGAGCAACTGGGTTGCAGGATCAGTAGAGGGGGGAGAAGGGGTAACGGCCCGGGGAAGAAGCGCGCCGGCGGCCGCATCGGCGGCCTCGTTACCAGGAAGACCCTCGTGTCCCGGGGACCAGACAAGTCGGACGGGGTGAGCTACGAAACGCCGGGAGGCGGCCCGGAGTAGGTGAGCCGCGAGGGGCGAGACGGAACCGGCAAGGTATCGGGAGCAGGCAGAGTGGGAGTACGAGATGATGACCCTTGCGTTGGGGTGGGAGGCCGCCAAGGCAATGGCCACCTCCTCCACTCGAGCTGAAGTAGAGGCCCTAAAGGAGAGGCCATCAATCGTGTTCCCTCGTGGATCACGGCAGCCGAAAAGTAGCCAGAGGGGGAAGGACCCGCGTCATCCACATAGAAGACACCGGGGCGAGATCAGTGTTGGAATGTAAGGGCACGAACACGAGCGGCCCGACGACCAGGGTGGGAGACAGTAACCATATTACGAGGGAGAGGGGCAACCCAGAGTTTCTGGCGCCAAGAGTCGGGAATCGGATCGGGGGGCGGCCGAGGAAGAATAGGTTGAAGAGCAAGGCGCGCAAGCAGACGGCGCCCAGGAGACGTCTGAGACAGGCGACCAAGTTGGTTAACGAGGTGAGCCTCCCGAAGCTCCGAGTAGGAGTTGTGCACCCCCAAAGCCGCAAAACGACGGTTGGAAGTGGACACCGGGAGGTCCAGCGCACACCGGGAGGGAATCCAGCTGGGCCTCGTGGTGGCGACCGAGACGGAGGTAGGGGGCTGCGTACACGATCCGACTGATGACGAACGCTTGGGCCAAACGAAGGGCATCCCGCCCTCGCAGGCCGCCACGTTTCGTAGACACCTGACGAATCATGCGGCTCACCTGCTCCCCCGTACGGCGGAGGCGGGTAAGGGTAGAGCCCGGGTTGAGAGAGGACGAAATAAAAAGTCCCAGAACACGGAGCTCGGTGACCACGGGGATGGGACCCGAGGGCAAGGAGAGCCGGGGTGGGGGTAAACAGGAAAGAGAAGTGCCGATTTCTGCGGGGCGCACTCCAGACCACAAGAGGTGGCGTAAGTGTCCACTATAGAAGCAGCCTGTTCAAGACGCTGCCCGATTTGAGCGGGGTTGCCAGAATTAGTCCAGACGGTGATGTCATCGGCGTAAAATGCGTGTTGGATACCCTCCACCTGGGCCAGAAGAGCAGGAAGGCGTAGCATGGCCAGATTAAAGAGGAGCGGAGAGAGAACCGCTCCCTGAGGTGTTCCCCGTGTGCCCATGGGGTACGGCCCGTGTTCAGAGTCATCGACGCGGATGAAGGCAGAGCGGTGAGAAAGGAAAGCGCGGATGTATGCAAACGCTTTTGAGCCGCAATGTGTCGTGTTGAGATTGGCGAGGATACTACTATGTGTGACGTTGTCAAATGCGCCGCACAGGTCGAGCGCAAGAATGGCTTTGTCGTTGTGGCGCATAGTAGTAGGATCAATAATGTCGCGGTGAAGCTGGAGGAGGACGTCTTGTGCGGACAGATGCGGGCGGAAGCCGCACACAGTGTCCGCGAAGGTCCCCTCCCGCTCCAGGTAGGCGGAAAGGCGATCCCTAACAATGGCTTCCATGAGTTTCCCTACACAAGAGGTGAGAGAAATGGGGCGGAGGGCCTCGATGTGAACGGGGTTGCCAGGTTTGGGTATAAATGTAACGAGAGAGGTAGTCCATTCTGTGGGGAGGGGGCACCCATCCCAGACAGAATTCATGACGTGAAGAAGGGAGAGATAGGCCGAGTCGGGAAGGTTAGCGAGCAGGGTGACCGTGATGCCATCGCGACCCGGGGCCGTACCCCGTCTCATTTTGGCCAACGCAGCCCGAAGGTCAGGCAGCGTGAAGGGAGCATCAAGCTCAAGGTTGGGACGGCCCGAGTACTGATACTCCGGCCCAACCAGGTCCACCGTGCGACAGAAGTACCGGTCGCGCAGCTTGTCCGCGAGCTGAGCCGAGGTGCCAGGGAACCCGTGCAGAGCGCGGCGCAGTTGTCGTTGTGTTTCCCCTCGCGTGGAAGAGGGATCCAGAAGGCTCCGAAAGAGGCACCACGTCCCCCTGGAACCCATCTGACTTGCGGCCTTCGTGCAGGTTTCGACCCAGTTTGTATCACTGAGGTGGGCAGCATAAGCAGCCGCTTCCTCTGTGAGGGCAGCAATGCGTGCTTTGAGCTTGCGATTCAACTTGTGGCGACGCCAGCGGCGCAAGAGGCCGCGGCGAGCGTCCCAAAGGTGGAGAAGGTGCGGGTCCATGGCGGGAGCAGCCTGAGTTGTCTGTATGACACGGGTGTGAGAGAATTGAGTCGAGAGGGCTTGGGCGGCCCAGGCGGAGTACCCGTCGGGGGAGGACAGGGGAAGGAAAGGCTGGGTTCGAAAAGCAGGCCAGTCCGTGAGGCGGGCCGCACCCCATGTTTTGCGCACTATCCGCGTGGAGAAGGCGATTCGCAGCAGACAGTGGTCGCTACCAAGAGACTCCTCGAGGTTCTCCCAAGTAGCGTCCCGGATATGTTTGGTGAGAGAGAGGTCCGGACACGTGTCACGAGTAACCGAGTTGCCCCCCCGCGTCGGACAAGCCGGGTCCGTGAGCAACTTGAGGCCGAGCGTGGAGATAAGCTCCTTGAGCTTACGGCCCCGGGCCTTGTCATAGTGGTAGCCCCAGTGCAGACTGGGGGCATTGAAGTCCCCAACAATGACCAGGGGGTCACGAGCAGCGGTGTTAAGGGCGCGATAAAAGAGTTCCGAGAAGGTGACGCGCGGAAGATGAGGAGGGCAATAGACATTAAGAACATGAATTGGGGGGGTCACGGCGCCGCGAGGGGAGCACCGTAACCATGGAGTAATCGTGTTGGAGGGTGAGATCAAGATCGACTTGCACCGCTGTATAAGATTTGTGGACGAGGATACTGGTTGTCGGGCCCCCTGAGTAAGAACAGTAGCTAGAAAGAGAAGGATTGAGACCAGCCTCCTGGAGAGCCAGGACGGCCGGCAGAGAGCCCCGGGATTGAAGGAAGAGGAGTAGGTGAGAGCGCTTCTGCCTATTCCCGAAACCGCGACAGTTCCACTGGATGAGCGCGAATTGTGACGAAGGTTAGGAGCTCGAGGAGGGCACCACCATAGTGAAAAAGATGAGTTAGGGGTCATCCTCCATCGCCTGGGCCGACACCAGGACCGGGTCCGGTACTGGAGGAGCAGGAGAGGGAGGAATGAGTACCGGGTTGAAGGTGGTGTTAGCGGTCCCAGCGAGTTTGCGGCGGCGCGGGGTGTCGTTGGGAGACGCCGAGCGCGAGCGCGACTTTTTGAACCTGAATTGAGAGCACGCCCATATCTGGACGGCCTTGAGAACCTCAGCTGTAATTTTTGGCACGACGGTCTCTCCGATGCGTTGAATGAGCAGATCGGGTAGGGCTCGTAGTGCACGCTTCATGGTAAGGCTGCGTTGTTCGAGACCCGTGAGACAGTCTTGAATGGGAAGAGTAGTATTGATCAGAGGAAGATCATCCAGGGGGACCTGAATTGGGGGAAGGGCCGAGGAGGGATCTTGCGAGACCGCGGCGGCGACTGCCCGAGTTTGCGGGTGCTCCTGGGAGGGAGTCCCGGCGGGAGAAGAACTGGGGTTGGGATGGGGGGAAACGGCCACTGAGGCAAGTGGAAGGGCCGACTTAGGTTGGGGGGAAGGAGTTGGGAGCGAAGGGACTCGAGTTGCTTGGCCAGAGCAGCGACCTGGCGCTGAAGCTCGGAGTTCTGCCGCTGGAGAGTAAGTTCAAGCGGGGTGGGGGCAGCGGAGGGAATGGAGGGGAGAGGCCTGGAGGCAACCCCTGCCCAGCTACTCACCTGAGGTGGAGCCGCGAGTGGCGGGAAGTGTTCCGGAGTAGCCGGTGGCGGGGCCTTGGACGGGGAGCCGGACTTGGGTTGAGTCAAGGGCGCGTGGCCTTGATAGGGAGTACGAGGTGGTGGCGAGGCCGGGTGTGAGGAGACCGGCTGGGAGGGCTTGATAGGCTTATGGTACTTGCCGGGGCAGCCCCGTGCCCCGGTTTCGTGCGGCCCGGTGCACAGGATGCAGTGGGGTTGGTAGTGATGTTGAGCAAGGCCCTCAGGCGTGGTAGGCACCTGGGAGCCGCAGCGGGAGCAGAAGCCTGGTTTGGGGCAAGCCGTGGCCCTGTGGCCAATGGTGCCGCAGCAAGAACATACACGAACCGTCTTCTTATAGAGGCGGACGTAGGCCACCTGGCCGCGATAGAAGATGAAACGCGGGACCTTCGGGCCCTCGAAGGTCACAACCGCCACGTTGGAGTCCCCGAGTTTGCGGGCCGTGAGGATAGTGACTTTCGGCCACTCCAGATTCGGCTTGATTCACGAGGACGATGCAGCCGGGTCGATGTTGATGACGCCACGGCAGATGTCCCCAGACGCCTTGGCGTGGCCCTGAAACGGGAGCTGCTGGTCCCCTACGGGTAGCATGATGTCACCAAGGAGTCGTTGAGCAATAGGGATCGAGGTGAGGCTGCACACCAGCACATTTTGGTCCCACACTGGCCACACGTGGAGGTTGGCAGCCGAGCAGTCCCCCAGAAAGGCACGCACCGCGTTACCAGCGCGTTCCGATGGGAGCACCGTCTTGAGGTCAAATGAGGCACGCGGTTTGAGCACAATGATGAGGTCGTCACGTCCTATGCGGGGCGTGCATCGCGGCCGCCAAGCAGGCTTACGTGGCGCCTGAGGAGGAGACGAGTTGGGAGCACCTCCTGGGAGAAGGTGCGTCGACATTCCCGCAACCGCCGGTTGCGAGGCAGCCGGCGTCCCCTTCAGCTTGGGCGTCTT